>NC_049996.1:2251967-2360517 GCF_000003815.2 Branchiostoma floridae
TGGGGGGGCGTCGCCCCCCCAGAAAATCAAGCTGAAACCTTGTGTATTTTTTTGATGATGGAAATTTCATTAAATCAAACTAGTCTAAAGGGAAAATTTACGCCTGAAAACGCAAGAAATGACGTTTCAGAGAGTCCCGATTTCAAAATTTCGCCAGTGTTCCCTTGTGACGGCTCGCGTCTTTGGCCATGACGGCGCAGGACAATATGTTGCGGGAGCGTCGCTCTTAAAAACCTTTTTAACTAATAGAAATTTTACTATCGTACTATACTTGGTTTACAAGCAGTATGTGGGCCTCAAATGCAGGAAATGACGTTTTAGGCGGTCAAGATTTCAAAATTTTGTCCGGACCTCCCTAGCGATGACTTGTGCCTCCGGCGCTCACAACGACATGGTGAAAATTTGTTGAGGCGTGGGTCATTGCCCTCAAACATCTCTTTCATTCACAAAAATGACATTAGATTTAGCATAGTCCCTCAGCAAAATTTGTCCCCCAAAATACAGAAAATGGCGTTTCAGAGGGTACAGATTTTGAAATTTTCCCAGACCAACCTTGCGACAGCTTGCACCTTCGACACTCGGAATCGTGAATATATTTTGGGGGCATCGCCCTCGCTAAAACCATGTGTCTTTCTAACAGAATTGTCATCAAATTTAGCTTAGTCTGGCAGCAAAATATGCGCGTCAAAACGTAGGAAATGGCGTTTTAGAGGGTCAAGATTTCAAATTTTCCCGGGGGAACATGCCCCCGGACCCCCCTAGGATGGTCGCGCCTCCGGCGCGACTGGTAGCGCCTTCGACGCTACATGTGCTGTACAATTCTGTCAGTAAAAGTTCGCCCCCCCCCCCCCCCCAAACGAAATTTGGTGCCGCCGCCTTTGGTTTTCACCCACCACGACATAAAAACAGAATGCATCCTGCAATATTTGAAATTGTCGAGTAGATATGTCTTACCTGTCAGAAAACGGACGACGGTCTTGGGGACACGTACGGTGTGTAGCGTTGGTTCGCTTCTGAGCCTGAATTTGGTCTAAACGCCCCATACGTTAGTGTACCCGTACCTGTCTATCCAGTTTGTACCAGTGCTATCACGCATATTGTTGACATCACGTCTTTGTATCCCTTCAAGGGTGGGGCTACAGACAGACAAAGCATTTAACTACTTCACGTGAGGTCATATGGTACAAATTATTCTCTCCATAGCGCTGTAACAAATCCGCATTATCAAACCTGCATTGTCACATATTTTCCCCATTCCAAAGCCGAAATCACCAGCATATACTACAATAAATTTTATACAATCGTAAAAGCTGGTATGCCATAAATGTGTTGTTGTCGGCAAGTTATATTTTTGTGACTACATTTTGTATGCTTAACACATTTTTGTGTGGACGTGTATTGGCTTCACCACTAGAATTGTTTCTATTGTTGTACAGAGCACTCTTGCCAAGTTCCATGCTTTTACCACATTTTGCACAATTTTTGCACCGATCGCCTAGACTACTGTGATCCTAAAAATGGTGATTAAAAAGTGATCTTGAACCTGAGTTTAGCTCACCGAAGAGCTATTTTTCACCTGTCTTGACCGAGAAAACAGATGCTATGTACAATATTTACAGGTTCATTGTAGTGTACGGTGGAAATCCCCCTGGCTATTTTTGACAATGTACAACGAACCACAGCTTTACTCCCCATCCTAAGAACTTCAACCATTTCCGGTAGCGTGCATGTCGGATGAGCGACACAGCCGGGTTCAAACTCACTAGTACAGTGGACAATAAAGGTCTTGATTCAATTCAAACTGATATAAGGGTGGTGACAGCCAAAATAACGCACGCAATGTATACTTGGGGGAGGGGGGCATCTTCAGGGTAAACATTGCGTGATGCTCCAGAATTAGTAAGTTGTTTCTTGACAGGCAAGCTGTAGGGTTGTTAAAGGTGGGGTCACACATGCGTATATATTCAAGTCCGTTTGAGGTGCGTATGAAGCTCTTAGTCTCTACCAGGCTCCACAGGTCGCGGAGAAAATAGTACAAATTGGACAAATACAGATAACGTTACATAACATGCCAGATGAGTTAGCTGGCCGAGAAGTATGGTTAGCGACCCAGCTAACTCGTCTGACATGTTACCTGTTTACGTCTGTCCAGTTTATTTTTCCAACGACCTGTGGAGCCTGGTGGAGGTAAATACTCCCATGCGCGCCTCATACGGACTTAGATATATACGCAGGTGTGCCCCCACCTTTAGGTTGGTTCACACGTGCGTACAAGTCCGTATGAGGTGCGTATGGAAGTTTTAGCCCCGACCAGGCTCCACAGTCCGTTTGGAAAATTAAATTTCTTGTAGAAATTGAACAAATATAGCCAGACAACATGCGAAGTAAGCTGGTTTCAAACCACACTCGTGGAGTCGTGTGTGACGCAACTGGTAGAGTGTTCGGCTCGGAATCTAGAGGTCCCGAGTTCGATACTCGCCGTTCCCCCCGACGTTGTGCCCTTGGGAAGGCACTTAACACGACCTTCCTCACTTCACCCAGGTCTATAAATGAGTACCTGACTTCGGTCGGGAAGGTAAAAGAGAAGACTTCCTTTACCTTCTGTCTGTATAGTGTATGTGGCACTGTTAAATAACTTGACTTGACTGCAGTGCCACATTGTTCTCGTCTGTCCAAAAACCAAATATAAAAAAAAACGGACTTGAATATCATGCGCACGTATGAACGGCTTAATAATTCACACTTCAATTACTCTAGTCTAGTCTGCACGATGACTTTGCTGCGACATCCCTGCGACTACACTGCGACCTCCATGCGACTACGCTGCGGCTTCGCTGCGACTGAGCGAATTGTCACCGTCAACTGAACTGGAAAGACCAGGTGAAAGCTGTCATGGTTAGACTGAAGCGATCACTATTTATGATGAAACACGTCAGCCCCGTTATCACAACATCAGCACACCACACCTTGTATACAACACCATCTTTCTACCACACATAAGGCCACACTGACTTAATGTTCTGGATAACATCCTCTGGGGGTCCAAAAGTAATGTGCGAGGGGGAAATAAAAGAAAAATGAATGAAAAAAAATGCTGCTAAAACACAGGACTAAACATCCAGTCCATTCTTTCCCAGGCTTCGTTAATGCCTTATGTTCACCTCCAGTAAGACTGTAAGAGACAATCGTCGCCATTTTCATAATGTTTTTATTGGCATTCGTGTTTTAAGAGGGAACAAGGGCACTGTGGCCCCATACCCTGACTATGTGCCCCCTTACCCTGGAGAGCAGAGCCTCTGGCAACCATAAAATTCCAATCTCCAAGCAGATCGTACGGTAGCATAAGATAGTATCAAAGGCTGGCAGAGGAGTGAAGCCGGCCTAAGATTGTGTATGCGATCGGAGGATCTGCCTCCAGTCGTCAAGAAAAAAAAAACTATTAAAATCCAATTGTTACCTATCCGATAGCGAAATACACTATCTCATACTACCGTAGCATCTGCTTAGAGATTTTAAAATCCTAAGTGACAAGGGATGCTATTTGGTTAACGGTAGTTCACCTTTATCCGTAGGGTAACCTTTATCCGTTCTTTTTAAGAACAATGTAATTAGGAACATCAAGTCGACTGATGATGGTTTCAAACTGCAATATTTTGAAAATAGTACAATTTCAAACTACTGTCTATCGACATGATATCTCTGGATACCCTGTTTAGCAACACAACGGATATAGGTTACCCCGCGGATAAAGGTGAACTAACATTATATGTGGCCACTGTTTTAATTTTGTGCGCGCTGATGTCATCCACAAAACTAAGTCAATGTGGCCCAACACACATGTATGCCTGCACAGCATGGGACACTGCTTCAGAACAATCTAGGTTTGATAATGTCGATTTGTTACAGCGTATTGAGTGTATAATTTGAACTATATGACCTCACGTAAAATAGTTCATGCTTTGTCTGCAAGCAAGCACTTGGCACAACGCAACAGACGTTGTCTGTGACAACAGCCTATATTTCCTATGAAGAATTTCAAATTATGATTCACATTTTACTCATTTGATGTAAAATATTAGTATTTGATGATAAATGAAAAAGCAGTGAACAGCAAAATACTGTCACATGTTTACGGATTTGAAGGTCATAACGGAATTGAAGGTCGGCACTAAATGAGGTTAACGGCCTTGGAGTAACTCCTTCTATAGTCTTTACCGGACCCAATACGTCGCAGTACGTTAATAGTACGTTAGGTAAGGAAAGATACGTGGCTGGGTTGGAATGATATAAGACAACACATGAATGTTCTAGATGCTGGTGATTTCGTCTTTGGAATGGAGAAAATATGGGAGAATGCAGGTTTGATAAAGTCAATTCAATGTCCTGACATGACATACGCCCATATAGTCTACGCGGTTCATTAACTCATTGACAACAACGTGCGTGACAAAAACTGGATAGACGGGTACGGATACTGCTTATATACGGGTAATTTAAACCAAAGTCGGGCTCAGAATCGGATCAACTCTACTCTGTGCATTGTCTGGAAAATCTTCGTCCATTGCCTCACAGATGAGACATAAGTATACCCTACAAATGCTAGACCTTGGGGGATATCTTCTCTTTTATGCCCTGAAACTCTGAAAGCCACGATATTATCTTCGCCAATCGACAATGTCTTAGGTTGCTGGAAATAGAAGAAATTGGCCAAGTAGACGGATAAGATGTGAGAAGATTTAGCTGGGCATAGATTATATTTGGGTGGGTTTGCAAGCTATAATCAAGGGGGTTGAAATAAGAAGGCTTTTTATTTTAATACCATTTTAACCTTTGGGTATAGACCAAACATCCTGTCGTTACACAAGACCATAATCGTGATACTAAACAGAGCCCCTGGATCGTTTGTTATCTCTATACACCTTTATAATTTCATGCACTACTTGTACACTGTCTCTTGAACTGTGTAGTTTTTCGATGTTTTCGCCGTTGTATTCCGACAACGCCCCCTTTTCTGTCTTTAGACAATAATACTGTGGCACTGAACCAGCCTGATTTGGTCATACCACGGTTGCTTGAGACAGTTCTGCAAGCTTCCTCAGCTCACTTTCAATTTTCTCTCTCTTCTTTTTTCTGCCATGCTGTGTTCTGTGTCAATATACTACTTCCATAATGGCGTCCAACTTTTTCACTGTCCCTTCCCAAATAGTGACATCTACGGCCGTATATTTGTACACTTTTGGCGACGAACTTCACTAACAAGGCAATAGAAAAAAATGAGGGAACGTATCAAAATCGTGATTTGGGGATACTAAAGAGAGACCTTGGCCACTTAATATATCCTGTTTGGTATACCTAAGCACCCATATATGCCCTACTTGTTCACTGTCAAAATGTGTTACTTTAGGACACATTTTGACTGACAACACCCCATTTTCCGTCATTCAAAAATAATCAGTTCTGTGTCACTGAATCAACCTTATTTGTCCATTTGCCTGACACAGTTTTGCAAACTTCATAAGCTCACCTTCATCTCGTCTTGTGATTTTTTTTTGCAACTTACGGCATATATTTAACGATAGTTCACCTTTATCCGTGGGGTAACCTTACTCTGTTGTCTTTAAAAACAGCACATTTAGGAGTATTAAGTCTGCGGACAGTGGTTTCAAATTTGCAATATTTTCAAAATGTTCCCATTTGAACCCACAGTCCGTCGACTTTATATCACTACTACTGATACGTTTTTGTGTGCAAACAACGAATATAGGTTACCCTCGGATAAAGGTGAACCAGCGTTAATCACTTTGCAGCTGCTTTATACGATTTACAGGACGGCCGGAAGCGTTTTATAATTTGGAAACGGACGAAAATTGATGCGCCCACGGATGTCATCCATATAATCAAATAAACATAGCCTATTACGGAAAACAAAACAGTTATGGGAAAAAAGGCAAGCAATTTTTTTTTAAATCTTTGGAACAATGATATCTAAAAAGCCTGGTTTTGTAGGACAGTGATGTATTTAATGCCAGACAATTGGATATTGTTGGCAAACGTTAATGATGAATTACTCGCAAATTCTTGCCCAAATGCTAATTGCCGGTAACATAAAAGGACAGACAAATAACGTAGAACAATATAGCATGTGTCTACTCTAGATAATTATCGGGTTCGACTTCCTTTCTTAGACAGTGGAGGACAAAGGAATCAACTTTTTTGCCGTACTTTGTGGTGCCTTTGATGCGGAGATCGTAACGTTAACAACTAATGAAAAAACAAACATAATGACCCAATCTTTATTTTGAAGAAAAAAAATTACCAGGGCCACATTCCTTAACATCAAAGAAATAGCCGAAATTGTAACTTAAAGATAGAAAGAAGAAGATAGAAAGAAATGATACGGCCGGTAAAACACTCTTATACAGGTCTTGTACGATGGTCTCCACCATAGCAACTGTGTTCAACACACATGGGTCAAAAGCGTCGCCTAACGGCGAAAAATATCATTACAGGCACACCTGTTGCCCGCCGCTGCAAAAACAACTTAGACCACTAGGAGTCCTCATTGACACGTGCAGATAATCTAGTAGATAACTGGCGTATACCGCGACATCGTATTTTCGTAGATCGTGCATTAGGGTCGACGTCAAAGATTACAACGTGACGTGAAAAGAGAATTGATTGAATCACTGACATGCGCCAATACCAACAGGACGATACAGTGTTGAACAGAAGCAGGATAATCTGGGCACATTTTTTTGTGACCCTCTCACGTAAGCAGGCCTGGTGCTTGTTTCATGAGTTAACAACCATAATAACTTTGATACCATAGGAAAGGGAATCACACAAGTATATTATGATACATTGAAAATGCTGCAGAGACACCAAAAATATGATCTACCAAAGTTAATATTCCAAACGTTTTTAAAAGTCTGTGGTGAACTTAAATAACAGAAAAAAACAAGGTAAGTAGTCAAGTTTTCATCTTTCCATGGCATGATTTATCCAATAAATCGCTTCCTTTGATTTTATACCACTGTTCTGATCACGTGACTGCAAATAAGCCCTTTGATTGGTTTATCAGCAGTATGTGCCCCTGGAATGTTTTTTTTTAAAGGTCTGCAATAGCAAAATCCTATATTATTTTTCTTGGGTCTAATTTTTTTTCCAAATCAGAAAAAAATGGGTTGGGAAATCCGAGAACCAACAAATTAAATTGGTGTGGCCTTCTATGTCCTCGTGTGTGAAGCTCAATACTGAAGACGTATTGTGTGCGTGTGTCTGTGTCCAACTCCGATCCGGGTCTCTCCTTGTAGAATCGCCGATTCTCCTAGGAGAGATCCCGATCGCAGTCTGTTTCCAATAGCTTAGCATCATTTGAGTTTGGATCGGAGTTGGCCCTAGGAGAGACCCCGATCGCAATCTATACTAGTAGAATCGTCGATTCTCCTAGGAGAGACCCCGATCGGAGTAGGCCCTAGGACCAGCTCCGATCGAGATCTCTCTTAGGAGAATCGACGATTCTACTGGAATAACTAGATCGACATCTCTCCTGTGACATATACATACACACACACACACACACACACACACCAGATCGACATCTCTCCTGTGACACACACACACACACACACACACACCGGATCGACATCTCTCCTGTGACATATACATACACACACACACACACACACACACACACACACACACTGGATCGACATCTCTCCTGTGACACACACACACACACACACACACACACACACACACACCGGATCGACATCTCTCCTGTGACATATACATACACACACACACACACTCACACACACACACACACACACCGGATCGACATCTCTCCTGTGACACACACACACACACACACACACACACACACACACCGGATCGACATCTCTCCTGTGACATATACATACACACACACACACACTCACACACACACACACACACACCGGATCGACATCTCTCCTGTGACATATACATACACACACACACACACACTGGATCGACATCTCTCCTGTGACACACACACACACACACACACACACACACACACATACACAGAGAGAGAGAGAGAGAGAGACAATCACAGATACACACACACAAACACAAACAAGCCAGATACAGATACAAGTCACCATTACTCAAAGCACTGCTTTATTTTTGGCTGATGATGCGATACAAAAATAGGTGAAACTTGGCACTACGGCTGCGGGGTATTCCTTTCCATGCAGCCAAGAATCAAAGCATGTACATTTATCAGTACCACAGGACATATTCAATATTTCAATACCACAAAAAAACATAAATGATACATTCATGTTTTGATGTAAAAATCTCCAAATAAGTGTGCTGTTTTTTTCATCCAAACAATGCAGACAAAGAAAAAGGTCTTGAAATTTGCTTGTGCAAAAGCAACTATGGCACTCAGATCTGCAGAGAATTGACAAAGTATTCAAAGATCATTAATTTAAATAATGATATCAATTACACACATGTTCAAAACAGCATTCAAGACAAACTGACAAATACAATTCTTGGTAGGAACTTGATTGACATGATCATAATAAACTTATTACTTTCTCAATAGTTAATAATCTACCAAGACCATGCAGTCAAACTTGTCCAAGAAGACCACTACAGGGACCATTAAAATCTGGTATATGTAGACAGGTGACAGCTTTTGTCAATGCAAATTGGAATCACCAAAAAACATAGGTGGTCCTTATGTAGAGTTGATCACATGTAAAGGTTTGACTGTATATCAATGACCAGGTGGTCCTTATGTAAAGGTGTTAACTTGTACAGGTTTGATTGTATATCAATGGCCATGTGGTCTTTATGTACAGGTTTGACTGTATACATTCATGTGTATCAATGGCCATGTGGTCCTTATGCAGAGGTGTTCACTTGTACAGATTTGACTGTATATCAAAGACCAGGAAAAACAATAGTTCCATTCCATAAAGGTGATATTTTAAGTACATAGAACAACAGTTCTACTAACTTAATGATAGATAGCAATTATGGCTTCATTACCAAACACTTATTGGACAAACTTTCACTGGCCATATCTTCCGGAGATTTGCGCATATCTCATATGTACATGTAGGCACACCAAGACATTTCAAATATAGTTATAACAATTACAATCAATCTGGTTAACACATTATGTACATTTAAGAGACTGAGTGCTACAAGTAAATGTGGCTTTGATCAAACAGTATATTCTCTATAAATTCTCTGATCCAATCAGGACTGTCTCCAACTTTAAATTTCTAGATTACATTTGAAAGGCATCAACCACTATAATAAAAGTTGCACATAGCAAGAAAAAATGCAAAATTTGGTTCAATTGGAATTTGGAAGCCCATGTTATTTTTTTCCGTTTGTCAATCTGCAATTTTAGGGTTACAAAACATGTTTTTATGTCATTAAATCTTTTTTGGAAACAAATTTTTTCTGTCTCTGTAAAACAAGATTTTTAGTCAAGGGACAGATAGATGCAGGGTTGTAGCCAGCACCTGTCCTTCAGTCCTTTGAAGGAATTTTGCAGCTGGGGACTGAAAAAAGTTTCCCCCATTCCATCCCCTGGGACAGACAAAAATCGATAAGTAAAGATATAAAAAAACTGAAACCCATGTGTTCTTCTTCACCAAAACTGAATAAAACAGCTTAGTCTACAAGCAAAATTTGCACCTCAAAATGCAGGAAATAGTGTTTCAGAGGGTCTTGATTTAAAAATTTTCTGGGACCCAGACCCCCTAGAAATGACGCGCAACGTCACGCCATGCCTTCAGTGCTCAACAGGATTCCCATTCAAAATCAAGGGGACTGAAAATGATTTCAGGCTGGCTACAACCCTGGATAGATGGGTTCTGGAGACAGTCCTAGTCAAAGTGTACAACATTCATTACATTTCTTCTTCATTACACATATAGCAGCATTCCAGCCAAGTGCACATCACTGGTAATTTCCTTCTCTTCTGGATTAAACATTTTTCTGTATAATTGTATAAACATCAAAGTTACAGTTCTACATACAAAAGCACAGAATAGACCATCTGTCCATCACAATTAGCAGTTCAACCAATGAGAGGCTGGCAGGTACTGGATCGACCAATTAGAAAGTGGCTACATCACATATTTGCATATTTGTTTTTGACAGAGGTGGGTAGGGCTATGGTATGGGTCTTTTTGTTATTTCCACATTGCAATCGTGTTCTTAATTTGTAATAATCAATTTTGGTGTCCAGAGTTCTATCTAAGGTCTTTAGCCCCCCCCCCCTTTCTGTCCTTAATGAGCATAAAATAAACCACTGCAAATGAGTTTTGCGATTTACAGAAGCTGGTAAAAGTTTGGTGGAGTTTTTCATATGATAAAAGTGTTAGTAATACTAACAATACATGTACTTCCCTGGTGGACTGAAAACCCAAAAAGTAGTTAGCTACTAAGAGTTCCAAACACCTAAGGATATGGCAGTATTTTACCCATTACATTATGTATTAAGTAGGGCTATGGAGCACCATACACTTAATATATGTGTATATCATATATTAATATGCATTGAACTACAAACCCCCTGAAATTGCTTCTTTTCTTCACTTTGGTTTTAATTTAGTATATGGCTCTTGTAGAGTACTGGATATACAAAATGTATAAAACTTTTTAAGCAATCTACTTCTTGATATATCTTGGAATGTCTAGTTTTTAAAGGCCTTCAAATCTATCATTTGGCATATTCTGTGGGTACTTGATACAAATACTACGAGACTGACCAAATTGTAGACGTTTTCCTTATTTATCTAAGGCAAAACTGACTTATGTACGGCCTAACTAAATCTTTTCTGGAGCTACTAGCTTTAACAATTCAATCAGTTACATTAAGTAACTCCTGTTTTCTAAAACGAACAACACTGCCCAGAAACCCGGAACATTACATTTTACACACAGTATTCTTCGAAATCCTGGCTCCTAGCTTCAGTCGCAAGAAACTTCTGTTTTCTAAAACCAGTAACAATGCTCAGAAACCCTGAGTGTTACATTTTACACACTGTCAGTTAATTCTTGAAAAACCTGTCTTTAATTTTCTTCAGTTTACTCGTTCTATATACTAACTATTGGCCACTGCAACATCAACATTTGTGCATATATGACACAATACTCATTGGTACATTTTCACTCCGATTGCACGATAAAAATATCTATTACATGTACATGGATATAATAATTCTATATAATGTCATTGTACTTTCAGTGCACCAAACAATTGGCTTCTCAAGCTTTTTCTCCTATATTTTTCCTTGCGTGAATGATGCACATTGTCATACATGGTAAAGTTGGATACTAATTCTAACTTCACATACTATTAGAAACTTTTCTTTTAAATTCTTTTCAAAATAAGATGGGCAGCATTGAATTGCTTTGGTGGGAAAAATGTACATTGTACAATCGTGTGTTGAATTTCATAAAACACATCTAAGCAAGGAGTTTGTTTTATCTAAGAATATCGTTCAGTTCTTAATTTCCTAATGAAATATTCAACTTTTTTTAGATACAAATGTACACATAGGCTGCTTTGAATTACTATGTGGAATTTCATTTACAAAATGCATTCTCAGAACACTTTTTCTTGCATATATTTAGATATATTCTTATTTCTCATGAGCAAAATTCAATTTCAAATTGATAAAACAATGCATCTCAAACTGTCTCAAACACAAATTAACTAAAGACTACTCTCAACCAATCACAAAGAAGCTGCAGTTGGTGTTCTTACATATGATTGGCTGGAACTAGAAAATCCAGGCTTGTGATTGGTTGTTCAGAATGACAGAACCAGGTTTGTAAACCTGCAGTTGGTGCTCTGGCATATATGATTGGCTGGAACTGGAAGATCCAGGCTTGTCATTGGTTCTTTAGAATGGCAGGTGTGTGTGACATGCAGTCAGTGTTCTTACATATGATTGGCTGGAAGGAGAAGATCAAGGCTTGTGATTGGTTGTTTAGAATGGAAGACGTGCAGTGTCATATGCATCCACATCTTCATCATCATCATCTCCATCACTCTCAGCATCCAGCTAGAAAAAAAAAGGGACAGAAATATTTTAATTGGTGTTACGTCAAATTTTTGTACTGGGTGCAGTTGATGCAATTGTTTCATGGCATCATTCTCAAAATGCTCAATGACCACTTTTTGGTGTCTGTGGTCCTCTACTTGTACTTACCATCTTGTTTCATAATCCATGATATAAAAAATAAATTTGATTTAAAATAAGTGGCTATGATATAAATACTCTGAAAAGAACTTTCACTGTTAGGTTTGAACGACAGGTTTTTCACCATGGCTTCCTGCAAGGATTATGGACTGAATGATATAAATTGTATGTCCAACCTGAAAAATGTTCAATGGAAATTTATCATAATTATATAGTGTAAACCACTTTTGATCATGAATTCTGCTGTTCAGATTTTAAAAACATTGGTTGTCTTTGGATGCTTAGGTATGTTGTGTGTTAAGAGTATGTTGTGTATCAACAGTAAAACTCACAGACACATGCATTGTCTCCCAAATGTCAACTAAACTTCACAACAATAGCAAGTAGGGCTGGGTATTGGTACAGCGTACCGGTACAAAACCGGTTTTTCTTATTGGACCGGTCCAGAAAAACCGGACCTGAAAAAATTAGGTAGACCGGATGTTGGACCGGTTAGAAAATTAAAGGATTATTTTATCAGGCATTCACACGTTTTGGCACTTGCAGGTGGAAGAAAATAACAAGAGTGAAGTAGAGTAGAAATTACAGTAATTTCTACCAAGTTTTACAGCCAATTGTACAGGTGCAGTTAGCGTTGTAGGATTACAAAACGCCAGTGTAAGTCTAGTACTCCACCGAACAGATTTCTTTGTAATGAAATTGACCATTGGTATGAGTCATAATGAATCGAGGTCCAGGTTCAGGTCCGGACCTGGACCTGATCCTCTGGACCTGAACTGGACCTGGACCTGAATTTTCTGTACCGGTACCCAGCCCTAATAGCAAGGCAAGCCATATGCGACATGACATACAATTATGACAACAGCAACAGATACTTCCTACACAGACTGCCAGCTTAAAACTACTTCAAGCAATAGCCAAATGCAAATCATTAGTATCAATCATAAAACTGCGCTTAATAAAAAAACAAAACATAATTCTATTAGAAATTGTTATAAAGGAAAGGGTTGAAAATGTACTTAAAGTTAGTAAAAACACTCAATGACACTACAACTGTTAATTGAGACCAGTCTTTGCTAACCTTTATACCAGGCTAGTTAGTTTCAAAATCAAACACTGCCTCTGGTCATATATAGGGCAGCAGCCATTGCTATATGTAGAGTTCTTTGATCATTCACAAACTCAACAGAAACCTATAAGCTTAGTGCGTAACAATTGTATTTGGGGAATTTTTTTGCTTGGAGATTTTGAGATGGTGCAATTGAAAACGAAAAATACAGGAATCAAAATACAGGAATCAAAATGTAAAACATGATTTGAGAATAAGTTAATGTTTATCCTGTATATTTTACGTATCATTATCACTCACATTTGCACCATTATTTTATTTCTCAAAAAACTTGCAAAATCTTCTAATTCTAATGTATTGTTTTTTGCAAATTGCAATTCTACGACTAAAGTCTACACCGACAAAGTACTACTTTCTGGCCATCAAACGGTTACTTTGGCAGCATACAACTAAATACTAGATGTTAGATTCTAAAAGACAAAAAAAGCTGTAAGTTAGAAGCACACTACCACAAAAACCAAACGCGTTAATGAAGCAAAAAGTACAAAACAAAGATTAGCGGTTAGACACTGCGAACACTGACAAGCACATCGTATACCTCATCATGCCATACTCTAATATTAGCGACTCCTGTCACGCATCAAAGTCATCATCTTCTCTATCTGGGTCCACTCTAGACGTGGGGTTGTCCAGCTAGATACGATTCAACATTAAACGTTAGTGTTCTACAGTGTATTCGGGCCTAGCAAAAAAATGTACCTTACAGGGTTCCTCCGATGCTTCCTGTTTGACAGCACTTATCAAATAAAACTACTGATAAATCTAGACCCTAAATACTACAAAATGTACTATATACTATTAGGGACATACATGAACACTTGCAGAGTAAGTACTACAGTGACTGTAAAAGTAACAGTAACTTATACAAATGTAAAGTATGTTAGAAGCCTGTTAATAGAAGTTATAATCAAGATGTTTTGAGCAGAAAAGACCTGCTGTGTTTATCAGACTGTTAAGTTCTATCTATTTTGAGATTAAAGGTAAGATTCAATAATTGAGGGATTCGGAAACTTCGGTAGAGGGCGCTGCACGTGTTTCGGAGGCTTGCACATCGCAGCAGTAAAAATTACTAAAATAACACGTCGAAAATATATTTGGTGGATTGTCTCCTGTATACATCGCTGCATAAGACCTTGGAGAGTAACTAGGACTGAAAACCCGGATCACTTTACGTCTCCAAAGCTGTTTTTGGCTCTCCATGACCGGCGACGTGTATGTGAGCTGCCCCCCTCCTCCATCAAGTGACGCGGCAGCACTCAGCACTCTCAACAGGAACCCGGGCCGGGCGAAAGGACTGGACTCCACAATGAAGGCCTGAATCCATTCCTGAATTATCCAACTACGGTTTGTGTGCTATATGTCGAGCCGAGGATGTTCTAAGTAGGTGACTTTTTATTGTCTTCTGTTTCGTCTTACATACACTGTCACTATGGAGGCGCTCCTAATCAAATTAGAAGAAATGAAGATTGAGAACTCTACTAACTTCTCCAAGTTAAACGACAAAATGGACTCTATGAAAGCTGACATTGAACGGATGGGTGACACTCTGAATTCGCACGACGAGAACTTTGTAGAGCACAGTCGCCTCATTGCGGAGCTTCAAGCTAGAATTGCTACACTAGAAGCGCGACAGCTGCACGCTGATCAGTATTCGCGCAAAAACTGCCTACGCATCTGGGGACTCCCGGGTAACTGTGAGAATAAAGATCTCCCGGAGAGTTTCTTGAAGTTCGCTACGTCAACTCTGAAAGTCAATGTTGCGGTTGCCGACATCGACAACATTCACTATCTAGGGAAAGGCACTGGCCGACATGTCATAATCAAGTTTGCTACCTTTCTGGCCAAAAGGAAAGTGTATGAGGCAAGGCGTGTGTTGAAAGGTGTCAAAAATGAAGCTGGCCAATTCATCTCAATTAGGCCAGATCTGTCTCCGGCTAGCAGAGCTTTATTAGCACAAGCCAGGCAGATGGTGTCTGATGGCAAAGACGGTAAGCCCTTTTCCTCTGTGTGGGTGACAATAGATGGGAAAATATGCGCAACTCAGGGTGATAAACGGCTACACCTGACCGGGCCGCGGGACCTTGATTACGGCGATGCAGACACCGCAGCTGAGGAGAATTCCACACAGCGCAGGAAGACCGCCGCGAAGCGCCTGGCATCTGCGTCACCTGTCGACCGACCGGATACGAAGCGCGTTAATCCGTTTGAACTGTTGGCTGTTGAGGAAACGTTGCCTAAAACTTGCATTGAGAACTAGAACTGCAGCTTTAGTTATGTTCAGACTGTTTTCCCTCTTTTCATTTGTCGTCAACAATTACAACGCTTGACTCTTGTAGTAGGTCTTTATTGACTTTCATAAATATGTCTTTATTGTACGTGACAAACTTGTATTCACGTCTTTATAATTCTATACAACTTATTATGATAAATAAAGCCCCAACATTGAATTTTCTTAGACTTGATTGATGTATTACTTGGTTATTTTTGTGTTTGAAAGATGTATGCTCCTTACAAGAATTTGTGTGGAACTTTGAATTTGAACTGCCTATAGGTTCACGTTCCTCACAATTTTCGTTGTTTTTACTTGTTTGTTTGATCTTCGTTTATCTATTAATTTTTCAATGGTTTATTTTTGTATTTGAAAGGGGTATAGTGACCCTCAACAAGAATTTTGTGTTGAGCTTTGAACTTGTGCCAGATATAGGTTCTTGATTCGCATAATTTTGTTTTCGTTTATTTAAACATCCTTCATTATTAAGTTTGCAACGGTTTATCGGCTTAAATGAAGTATAGTGAGTAATAAAACGGTTGGATTATCGGAATGACTGGCTCTGACTACGAAATGTCCCGTGACTCCTGTTGTGTATCTTTTGCTTTCATTCATGGCACGTTGTATCTCGTCTTTTTGTGTCCTAAGTTTGATGTAATCATATTGATATTTGTTCTGTCATTATCAATTATGAGAACCCCTTGTTATTTGATTATTTATGTAAACTGTAATCCATTTGTTTTCCGCTTCGCTTTCTGCGGTCGCCTTCCCTTAGTTCATATCTTTAATAGTCTCTTTATCTTCTTTTGGTTTCGATGGCGGTTCAGAAAGTAAGCATTTGTAGTTATAATGTTAACGGCTTAGGCGACCGTAGAAAGCGACATGAAATATTCGCTTGGTTAAAGGATAAACCTTATCAAATCTTTTGTTTACAAGAGACTCATTCAACGGTTAAACAAGAAGAATTTTGGCAGTCGGATTGGGGGGGCCCAGCTTTATTTAATCATGGCCTTAGTAATAGTAGAGGAGTTTTAATTCTATTTAAGAATAATATTTCATACACCATCCACCAGACTCTGAGTGATGACTCAGGGCGGTGGATGGTTTTAGACATAACTCTTGATTCAACTCGTTTTTGTCTGGCCAACATCTACGCCCCTAATACTGACGACCCCGATTTCTTCTTTAACCTTGAAACGACCATACATAACCATATTGCGTCTGATCTACATACCATTATTGTTGGAGATTTTAACACCACTTTGAATTCCGAACTTGACAGAGCTGGGCATCGGTCCTCTGTTTATCACCCGAATAGTCGTAATGCAATTAATTCTATATGCGCCAATTTAGATTTATTGGACATTTTCAGATATAATTACCCTTCAACGGTACGCTATACTTGGAGGCGCAGGCGCCAAGCCAGTAGAATAGATTACTTCTTAATTTCTTTTTCCTTAACTTCTTTTGTTGACAAAGTCGTTATAGAAGACAGCCTGAGATCTGACCACTCCCTCATCGGTTTATCTGTAATTACTTCCAAAATACCTCGGGGTCGGGGTTTTTGGAGAATGAATCAAGATTTCTTGAGTGATAAGACTTTCATAAAGGAAACCTCTGAATTCATCACCGAGTTTTTTCAGTTTAATGTGAATTCAGCTAATCCCCACGTTGTGTGGGAATCTTTTAAATGTTCTGTTCGTGGTCATATTATAAAATTTACTTCGTGGAAAAGAAAACAAACTAAGGACAGTGAACTAGCTCTTTCTTGTGAAATAGTCAACCTACAAAAAGACTTAGATACTTGTTTTAATATAGATACCTTTCATAGTTTAAATGATAAAAAACAGCAGCTAGAACTACTTTACCAGGCCAAAGCAAATAATATGATCCGGGGGAAGCGAGCCAAGTGGATGGAACAGGGGGAAAAATGCACAAAACTTTTTATGAACATGATCAGTAGAGGCAATTCTAGGAAAAACATGACTAAATTTGTTACGACAGAGGGATTAATTAAAACGGACCCACAGGAAATCCTAGTGGAACAAGTAAATTTCTTTTCGGCACTTTATTCTTTTAAAGAACCACCTATTTCCTTAGAATGTGATGCTTTTGAATCTTTCTTTCCTAATCCACCCCATGTATCTTTGTCTTTGGAACAACGTAAAAGTTGTGATGGTTTAATTACGGAAAGGGAACTGAGGGATTCAATAGAGTCATTTTCTTCGGGAAGAGCACCCGGATTAGACGGCCTACCTGTGGAATTTTACAAAGTCTTCTTTAATCTTGTAAAAAAACCGTTGTTGGATTCGTTTAATTACTCTTATCGGGTAGGTCATTTATCAAATACACAAAAAACCGGACTCATCTCTCTACTTCTTAAGCAAGACTCCACGGGGCAGGATAAAGACCCTTCTCAAATTAAAAACTGGCGCCCCTTGACATTGTTAAATTGTGATTCACGAATATTGTCCAAATGCATAGCCCTGCGTATGAAACAAATTATTCCACATTTAATATCTTCTGATCAGACGGGTTTCCTACAAGGGAGATGCATCAGTGACAGTATACGTCGAATATTAGAAATTATAGAATATTATGATCGTAATAGCTTACCTGGATTAATTTTCGTAGCAGACTTTGAAAAAGCATTTGATACCATTAGACTTGATTTTATTTTTAAAACCCTTGAATACTTTGGTTTTGGTGCGGGAGTTATCAACTGGATTAGAATTTTATATAAAGACATTTGTAGTATGGTTATAAATTATGGACATATTTCTCATTCTTTCCCCTTGTCCCGTGGAGTCCGCCAGGGTTGCCCTCTTTCTCCATATCTGTTTATTTTAGGAGTGGAAATTTTAGCTATTAAAATTAGAAATAATGTAGAAATTAAAGGACTAACGACTTATGGTGTAGTATCAAAAATTTCTCAGTATGCCGACGATTGTAATTTCCCCCTAGCCCCGAAGCTTGGCTCTCTCTACGCTTTAGTGACCGACTTGGAAAATTTTTCTTCGTTATCAGGTTTAACTCCGAATTTTGACAAGTGTATAATAAAACGTATTGGCTCTCTATGTGGTACAAATTTTTGCCTTCCCTGCCCCTTACCCGTTCAGTGGACTGATGGCCCCATAGATCTCCTGGGTATTCACATTCCAGTACTTTTATCCGACATTATTCGGATTAATTTTGATCGAAAATTAATGAAAATTGACAAATTATTATATCCTTGGAAAACAAAGATATTAACACTTATGGGTAAGATTACCTTGATTAATACTCTTATTGTAACACAATTCATTTTCTTACTCAGCTCTCTTTCGACCCCTCCACCGGACTTTTTTGACAAATATGAAAAGAAAATATTTGAATTTCTTTGGGGAGGTGGTCCTGAACGTATTAAAAGAAAAACTATTTATAGTGCATATGAACAAGGCGGTCTTAAACTGCGAAATCTGCGTGCCGTGGACCTAACATTAAAAGCCTCATGGGTACCCAAACTTCAACTTAACAAGGAATGGTTTTGTTCCAAATTTTTATTTATGTCCTGTCCGTTGTTTCGAACAAGTTTGTTTCCTTTTGCACAACTTACTTCATGTGACTTTGACAATCTTTTGGGTAAACCAGCACCCATTAGCTCCTTCTTCAAACAAGTTATACAGGCTTGGCTTCGTTTCCAGTTACGACCGCCTGAGGGGGTGGAGGAAATCAAGCAGCAAATTCTTTGTCTCAATTCTAAAATACGTATTGCCGGGAAACCCTTTTTCTCTTCATCTTTTGACACAGCGGGGGTAAGATTTTTGAATGATATTTTAGATTCTGAAAACAAATTGCTTTCTTATACAAACTTCTCGCTAAAATTTGGTAATACCTGTCCGGAATTTCAATATATTCAATTAACTTCAGCGATTCCAGTTTATTGGAAATCGTCTTTAAAACATCCATCTCCAGAGTTACGTGTTTGTATGCCCATTTGTAGGGACAGAACTTGGTGTCAGAAGAAGAAGATTAACAAATATTTGTATATCTTTTTTATGAAAGAAACCAATTTGTGTGAACCCTCATATAAAATACAACTTTCCTGGGAAGAATATTTTGATATACCCATACCTTGGAAACAAGTGTACTGCCTACCCTACAAGCTCTCTATAGATACCCACACCAGAATGTTTCAGTATAAATTGCTTTTTAAATTTTTAACTGTTAATAAAACATTGTTCACTTGGAAATTAATAAACTCTCCTAGGTGTAGCCTTTGCAATGAAGAAGAAGAGACGGTCATTCACCTGTTTTGGGACTGTAGAGTTGTTGCTAATTTCTGGTCCAAGGTGGATGAGTGGTTCTTCAATCTTACAAATATTCATTTGCATATTAATGTTTTCAATGTCATCTTTGGTGATTTAAGTGACCGTTGCCCAGCTCTGTCAAATCTTATTATCCTCTTAGCTAAGATTTATATTTTCAAGTATCGACAACAGAAATTAGAATTATCTAGTTTTATTTCATTTGTGTCTTATGTCCATAAATTAGAATGCATCATTGCAAAAAGATTAGACAAAATGCCTAAACACATCGGGAAGTGGGGTAAATTATATGTTGTATTGATTTAAGTTTCCTTTAGCCATTGTTTAATTTATTTTCCGGGGTCCTCATAATTTCTCATTAATTTTTATGGTTCTTATTGTCTACTGGTTTTATGTATCAGTTTTGTTGTCACGCATGTGCGTCACGAATTTTGTTTGTTGTGCCATGATTTTGTTCTCCTTATTTTGAAATGAATAAAAAGAAAGAACTTAAAAAAAAAAAAAAAAAATAATTGAGGCTAGATGAACTGTTGAAGATGTTACATAGTATGCAATATACATACCACTACTACTACTAATAGTACAGCTACTACTACACTGCTACTGTATATAATAAAAGTCTTTTAAAACTGTTTGTTATAAGTATAAACAGAATGGAGAGAAGGTGTGATATAATCTGTTGAGACAACAGATGTGTTATAAGAAAAGAAGAGATCTTAAAGAGAAATGTTACAGCAATACTTCTGACTTTTACTTTTGCTGGCTCAGAGTTGTTTTGAGCAGCAATTTAATGTACCAGTATCTAAATAAGCAACTGTAATGAGAAGTTAATAAATTAGACCTAATAAGTTAAAATCAAGTATGAATGGTATCTACCCTACGGAAGATAGTATGAACCAAGATCTACTCAGTTAGTAGAAGTTGCAAGCATACATTCAATAGGTAGAGGTTACCATGACATTAGAATACCTGATTATACATGCACTGGTATCACCTACATTTGTACATGTAATGTATGATGACACCAATGCAGTACAGACTGCATGATTCTAAAATTCCCTATCATGCAATGTACACAATGACATACATGTACTATAGGCTAAAGTTAATACAATGTATGCATATAATAGAAAACATCTGTATAATAGATGTCTATACCAGACACCAGAGGTGTGGAATAGAATAGTCTATGTTGAAATGGCGAACTTACAGCTTTGATGATCTGTAAAAGGTTATAGGTTAAGGGTCAAAGGTTTCGATTACCATGGTGTACTCAATGTAAAATGCTCATATCAAGTAAGACTTGTCTTGTCTGCTTTGTTGTATTCATAAGAAATTAAGATTGGTGCTTTAACAAATCAAAAGGTTAAAGGTTGAAGTTCAAAATGTTGTGCTATGAATAAAAATTGATTGCTTGAAAAGTTAAAGGTCAAAGTTGAAAGGTGAACTTACTGCCTCCATCTCTGTCTCAGTGTAGAACTTCTTCATGACATGGTTCCTGAAGGGGATGAGCAGGATCAGCAGGAAGGGGAAGGCCAGGGCGGCCTGGGTGGACTTCACGATCCACAGGAGGGTGATGAACACCAGCTGGATCACTGTGAAGATGTGGATCTTTCTTGTTTTTACCTGGATAAGGATTACAGAAGAATAGAACAATCAATAAACATCATAGTAGCCTGGGTGGACTTCACGATCCACAGGAGGGTGATGAACACCAGCTGGATCACTGTGAAGATGTCACAGTGGATCTTTCTTGTTTTTACCTGGATAAGGATTACAGAAGAATAGAACAATCAATAAACATCATAGCAGCCTGGGTGGACTTCACAATCCACAGGAGGGTGATGAACACCAGCTGGATCACTGTGAAGATGTGGATCTTTCTTGTTTTTACCTGGATAAGGATTACAGAAGAATAGAACAATCAATAAACATCATAGCAGCCTGGGTGGACTTCACGATCCACAGGAGGGTGATGAACACTAGCTGGATCACTGTGAAGATGTGGATCTTCCTCGTTTTCACCTGAAGTAAAGAATGGATAAATGTTAGTTAGAATGGGAGGGTCATAGCAGCCTGGGTGGACTTCACGATCCACAGGAGGGTGATGAACACCAGCTGGATCACTGTGAAGATGTGGATCTTTCTTGTTTTCACCTGAAGTAAAGAATGGATAAATGTTAGAATGAGAGGGTCATAGCAGCCTGGGTGGACTTCACGATCCACAGGAGGGTGATGAACACCAGCTGGATCACTGTGAAGATGTGGATCTTTCTTGTTGGGTCCCCATATAAACCTGTGTTTTTACCTGGATAAGGATTACAGAAGAATAGAACAATCAATAAACATCATAGCAGCCTGGGTGGACTTCACGATCCACACGAGGGTGATGAACACTAGCTGGATCACTGTGAAGATGTGGATCTTCCTCGTTTTCACCTGAAGTAAAGAATGAATAAACGTTAGAATGAGAGGGTCATAGCAGCCTGGGTGGACTTCACGATCCACAGGAGGGTGATAAACACCAGCTGGATCACTGTGAAGATGTGGATCTTCCTCGTTTTTACCTACAAAAATTGTAGAGTAAAGTTAGGAATAAACGTTAGAACCACTTCACAATCCACACACTCAGTAACACAATAAAAACTAACTGGATCACTGTGAAGATGTGAATCTTCCTCGTTTTCACCTGGAGTAAAGAATGGATAAACGTTAGAATGAGAGGGTCATAGTAGCCTGGGTGGACTTCACAATCCACAGGAGTATGATGAACACCAACTGGATCACTGTGAAGATGTGGATCTTCCTCGTTTTTACCTGGATTAGTGAATAAATGAAAGAATAAAGTTACATATTAAGAATGGATGAGTCATATAGCAGCCTGCATTAGCCTGGGTACCATTCGGAAAGTAGTTTGCTCAGGAATTTATTATAGCGCTTGAACCAATTCCTTAATTCGCTCATGTGTAGGAGCCAATCAGCACCCTCATCCAAAATTTGGGCAATTCCAGGCGTTGGAGATGTTCCCACATGGAATAGCAAAGAAGCAACTGTAACCGTTAGTTTGTATAATAAATGTTGGAGCATTCAATTAATATTTAGAATTGGTACCCAGGCTAACACTGTAATGGTACGAGAGGATTTCGAAGTAAAATAACGGAGACTGTCGATAACAGCGCTGTCAAGAGAGCATCTGTTGATCGTTATTTTTGTATAATGGGTACCTCTGATTTTGTGTGGCAGTATGTCCAAATGCACCAACAACAGCATCCACTCCCTTCCATACACACATGAACTAAAGGCATAACTCGTTACCTACCTTTCTGACATAGCGTACACTGCTGGGGTGGTGTTTAGGAGGCATGAACATGAGGCCGATCCTCTCGAAGATCTGTGTATATAACTAGTTACCTACCTTTCTGACATAACGCACACTGCTGGGATGGTGTTTAGGAGGCATGAACATGAGGCCGATCCTCTCGAAGATCTGTGTATATAACTAGTTACCTACCTTTCTGACATAGCGTACACTGCTGGGGTGGTGTTTAGGAGGCATGAACATGAGGCCGATCCTCTCGAAGATCTGTGTATATAACTAGTTACCTACCTTTCTGACATAGCGTACACTGCTGGGGTGGTGTTTAGGAGGCATGAACATGAGGCCGATCCTCTCGAATATCTGTGTAGCAGCGAGGGACGTGATCCCCAGGTACAGAAACACTCCGAACAGCACGGCTAGCGGGATTCTCCGCAGGACAGGCTGGAGTGTCATGGTTATTCCTGTAGAGGGTGGCAAGGATATCTTGTGGTTAGGATTGACGATTGTACTACGCCCTTGCAAACCTTGGACTTATGAACGACTTACTATGGACCATAGTCCTCTTTTCACCCACAGTAAGTCCAATGGTCTGAAAATGGACTTACTCAGGGAGGACTGAAGATGGACTTACTGCCTTAATTGGTGTATAGGCCTTACTCTGGATAATAGTCCACCAAAACTCACACCAACAGTTCTCAAACATGGCAAAATGGGGTGGACTTACTGTGGGAGTAACTTCCCCTCTGACACAAGTAAGTCCACCTTCAGTCTACATCATCCTCTTGTACATTTTTGTAGGTCCACGATTTAGGGTTCGAATCCCAAAAAAATGGCATCAAAAATCCACAAGATGCTGCAAGTTGTTGCCAAATTCAGGGTACATACTTTATCTTAGGATATTGCATGGATAGATGGGAAAGGTACCTCAAGTAGAGTAAGGTGGTGCTACATTTCTAGGAAGGATGTACAACATTTCTAGGAAGGATGTGCAATGTACAACATTTTTCTAACCTGGCTCTAAGTGATGACTAATCAATTTTGTAATTTACAGCCTGCAATTTCCAAATTTGTAGAGAGAATGCAAGCATGTAGCACTTAGCTCTACAAATTTAAGCAAGGACATGAATGTATGGAAGTTCTTGATCTATGCAAAATAACTGTGAAAAAGAGAGCAATACACCATAAATTTGAATTTACTCAGTTCAACACATGTTGAAGATTGGTTAGTACAATGTATATTTGAATTTTTCCATTTCATGTCCTGCATTTTTTTTCTGTGCTTTGTCACAAATCAGGGGTGCTTTAATTGGGATGAAAACTTTAATTGAGAAAATACGGTGGGTTATAAAAAATAAATGTAAATGTGACTTGCAATTGACTTACCCATCATAATATGCACCAGAAGATTGGTCAGTCTCTGTTCTTTCACTGACAGCAGTTTGGGTTTCTCTCCGGGCGCGTGAGTCTTACTGTACACTGTCAGGCTCTCGAAGTGCGACACGGACCTAACGGTCGCCGCACACATCCACGGGAGTCCGAAGAACCCGCTGATCGCCACGGTACCACAGATCAACAACAGGTCCAGGTGGTAACCAGATCCCTTCTTAAGGTTGTTTTCTTTCTTGTTGATTATCATCCTGCAGATAAAAGAGTAGTAATACAAGACAAGTTTGGACTGTTGAAGTTTAAAAAAAAAATCATTTGCTTGCACAGAAGTACACAAAGCATTTTACTGGCCTGAAATTGTTTATATTTCTATGGCTTTTTACATGAATCAAGGATATTCTGAGTTATTCATTTTTCAAATAAATTACTTTAAAGCATGTACATTGTAACTGGACCATTGCCGAGACCTGTACATGCCTGAGTGCACTTTTTTTAGGCTTTGATGTCTTTAAATACCAAATTTTTTGGGCCACTGGAAATAACCAACTTATTTTATACAACCCTATATGGCAAGTGAATTTTTCAAAATTTGTCTAACGGTTCACCTTCACCCTTTTCCATGGTACATTTACATGTGCCAGGTGTGTAAACACTGCACTCATTGTAAAATGCCCCCCCCCCTTGAGAAAGTCAGATGTTTGCTCCTATAAATCTTTCCAAGATAAGTTCTTGTAGGACCAATCTGTAAGATTTTATATGTTTATAGCCTCTGATTTAGATCATTAGATTAAAGTTTGTCAAAAACAACTCCATCTGTTCAAACTTAATAGGGCCTTCAAACGGAAATCGAATTAGCAGGAATCAAGCCGAACCAGCCGGAATGAATTATTTGCAAACTTCGTATCACAGTCGGGGCCATTCGGGTGGGAATTCCAAATGGGCCTTAAATCCCCTTCACACGAGAAGGAATGAGCCAGAATGCCGTCAGAATGAAAATTCTTGTCTATTCCTGTGAATTCGTAGTGCATTCTAGATATTCTTACGGCATTCGAGATATTCTTTCGGCCACATTCTGACAGGATTCGAGGTGGCTTGCCGTTTCGGTTCTCCATCAAATGAGATAAGAATGTTTCGAATAATGTTGGAATGCCGTAGAATGCGGTCAGACTGCAGTTAGAATAGTTAGAATACACTAAGAAGCCACTACGAATGCCATTCGCTATTTCTCCACTTCGAATGCACCTCGACAGTTTTTAACATGTCAAAAACTTTCGAGCCAGCCAAAAGAATGGGGACGAATATCTCGAATGCAGTAAGAATGTTTAAAATACAGTACGAATTGCGAGGAATTGCCACGAATAGAAAAAAAATTCATTCGGACGGCATTCCGGCTCATTCGTGCTCTCGTGTGAAGGGGGCTTAAACATGTGCATACGGGCATAAGATTGGTAGGATTTCTGATGATGAGCCAAACACCTCGCATTTTTGCCACACGACCTCACGTACAATGTACATACATTTTAAGTGACACTTGCTAAAAGGCAGACTTACTCTGTGATTTGTATCTCTATGAAGAGCAGAATGTAGACAAGGAATGCAGGGATGACGGCAGCAAAGATGGCCCACACCTGGATAGTCTTGTCCTTCCCCATGGGGTTAATGATCCAGCCTCTAAGCTTAGGGTCTGTGGGGGTGAAGCCATCAGGGACCTCCAGTTTCTGAAAAAACAACAACAAAAAAAACGTTGGTTTTTGTGGTTTTCACAACACAGCAAATACATGTATTTGTTATACAGTGTACTTGTGTATGTGTTTGTAATGTATTAACTAAATGTAGAGTCTACTGTACAAATATGTTTCAACTGTGAACTTTAAACACTGTGAAAACCTTCTTCCATAAAACCTTGTTTCCCCAACTACCACCATATTAAGTCCTACATGTAGTGGAAAGAAATGAATCACATTCATTGATAAAAGACCTTGCAACAAAATGCAGCACAAAAACTACTGTGTTACTGACAATAGAATCAACAAAAACTGGCAATCATAACAGAACAAGGTTTAACCTGTGTATAGACGTCCTGGAAAAAGAAGTCGATGCAGACCATCACAACAATAGAAATCAGTAGACCAAAGTCTCCCAATCCTCTTCTGGCCTGTAGAAACAAAGTTCAAATGATTTGATAAGTAAAACATTCAAGTCAATTAAACATAATACAATCATGTGACTGCAACCTCCATCACACATTCAATGATCTCCAGCAACATCTAGCTGATCTCCACAAGGCCGAGATTCAGACATATTTTTCACCTGTAAATGTACTCCCGGACAATCACATGACAAAGCTGGGGGCCTTGCAAACATCACCCAATACACCTTTCTCACGCGGCGGCCATGATAGATCGAAGAAGAGGTCAATGAGGCAAACAGACAAAACTTATTTCTAAAATCAGGTCCCATTTAGTTTTCCCCCAAACCACACAAATTTTCATGATATAAGATAGAATAATAAATATTACAAGAAGTGTTATGCACCGAAAGATGTAGCAATTTAGAATAGTGTAGACTGACCCCATAGTCCCTTAAGAGATGCAAAATAAAAACATAATAATGCAAATTTTTAATGAATTTGCAGCCATTCACTTATTGGTTGATTTCCTAATTGGCAGGCTACCATTGGTCGAACTGCTAATTATGATGGACAGCCTTTTGTTTGCCACATTGAACTCGTTTTAGATCTATCATGGCCGCCGCGTGAGAAAGGTGTATCTCTATAAAAATTGTGAGAATGCCAGGACTGGTGTATAATACTGCCAAAAATGTCTTTTAGAGAACACAGACTTGTCAGCCGATCAATTTTCCTGCTGTTTGACAAGCTACAACAAAGAATAATCTATAGACCTCATCATCATAGACCTAAAGTTGAAGAAAGATGGACAAAGAACAACTAGAAAGCCCAACGTTTTGCGGTGTGATGTCTCATAACTTTCCAGGTCAAAGTTTAACACATACTGTAAAGACATTGACTTACCCCACGACTAAGGAACTTGCTGTTCTTGAACTTCCTAAGAAAGTATGCGATGAAGAACGTCCCGAAGCAGAGAATGGTCGACATCAGCGCCGTGTTGGGCTGGTTCTTGGTTTCCTTCGCCTCGTATCCGTCCGGATCTGCGTACGGGTTAAGATACGCGGGCCCCACAGCAGCAGGCATCGGCATTCTTCTCGAGTTATTTGATTGGCTGTTCATGAGGCTTTCGATGCTGGGGATGGTGGTGTTGACCAATAGCGAGCCGTTTCTGTTGAATACTGGTGGACCTATGCTTTCATCGTAGTAGTAGCAGTCTGAACACAGGGGGTTCTTGGTATACACCTGAAGAAGAAAAGGCGGGGATAAAGATTTATAAATTAGTGTCTTAAGATCCTTCCCAGTATAGGTATTCCACATCTCAAGAAGAACTTCCATGGATGCTGAAAGATTCTTTCTTAGAACTGTCTTTAAGGAACAAACTTCCTTGTGATTATTTCCCTGATGAGTTAAGTGACACACATTATAGAGATGCAGAGAAAAGATTTTGGTGGGTATACATTATTAAACATGAAATAATAATTTTTGCAAAACCTTTATCACAACTTTTAACTGTTCTCTTCCAAGCCTGTATCTGGAATTCTATAATTTTCTAACTTATCGATAATGACATTCGACCATGTGAAGAATATATTGTACACTATTGTTAAGATTTTTGCATTGATAAATATATCAACTACATAATAGTGCTTTTATGCAAAAACCTTCAAATTTACAGATAGTAAAAGAATTTGAAAACTACAGCCAAAAATCAGGTGAACAGTCCCAACTTTAGGTGTACTATAATGGTACATGTACATAGTACATTTTCAGCTCTCTATACAGCCGAATAAATCAAATCAAATCAAATCAATGTTACCAAATATATGAAATCAATACAAACCTTCGATAGAAACTTGAAGACTTCGTAGATGAAGATAAACGAAATCAGGAAGGCGAAGACTTCCTCGGTGAACCTGGTGACGTAGCGGACAAATACGCCCCCCTCGAAGGCGACTGTGATGATACAGATGACCAGTATCCACAAGCCAATCCACAGTCGCCACGTCATGAACTCTATACCGTTACTTTCACAAAACTGTAGATGAAAGTTAAAGAGTCTTTACTATATATAAGATACAACTGAGAATACCTTTAATTATTTTTGCAAATCACTTATTATATTATTAATAAAATAACAAAGGTGTTGTATGACACACACAGCAGACATTCCATCCTAGCTATCAACTCTTGGTTGTGTTGAACCTTAAGAGAGACTTAATAAAAATATAAAATAATTAACATCTAAAAATTAACAAAGTTGAGAAATGAAAGAAAAACTGCACCTCGTATAAACTCTGGTCATACACCAGGAAGGGTCCGGTAGCTGCGATGATGATGATGGGCTGCCCTGCCAGCAGGGAGAACAGGCCGCCACTGATGGCCGTAGCGATGATCATCTCCGACACACCAATGTGGTTATGGGTCTTGTCGCCTGATCGAAAACAGGTTTATAATCAATGCAGGCTTTTAGCTAGGATTCAATTATAGGGGGTCCAAATTTCTTGTAATGCTGCAAGTGCTGCCTTTGCAAATATTGTTGGAAAATTCTCCCTTTGAAAATTTTGAGACTGTATCAATTTCTGATGGAGACCAAATTTTTACCAAGTTGCTCATGCTGATCTGTTTTGCTCATTATATCAAAGATATATCATACCCGGTCCGTATATACGTTCAATATTGGTATCCCTACCAGTCCATATTGTACAGTACGGCCCAGAGCTCTATAGGTCGATTTGAACGAGTCAAACTGGGTTACGTGCGCTGCTGTCAAAAATTTGAACAACTGTTTCATTCCTTTGCCCGGATCTTTTGTTCGAATCGACGCAATGTGCAGTTGATGTAATGTATTTGCTCTTTTTTTTGCGATAAGCTTGTGAGTTTTCTGAAATTGGCAAAGATAGAATACAATATGGGGTATCCGTATAACCTCTGGTCCCAGCCCTCCCGCTGGTCAGATTGGCTTTTGGCCTTGGGCAATACAGAATACCCCGTACGCATGTTGTATTCTATATGTAAAACAGACGGATAACTCACTCAGTAAACCGCCGAAGGTGATAACAGGTGTCACACAGGTGAAGAAGATGAAGAAGAAGGCCATGAGACACTGGAAGTTCAGACCGTCCACGAAGTCGCTGACATAGTAGGGAAACCTCCTCTGGATGTCCCTCTTTAGTCCCCCAAAACACTCTCCCGTCCTCCTCAGGGGGTCATCTTCTGGCTCATGGGAAACACTCTTCTTTAGAACACCTGGGGAGGTACAGTAGAATATTTAACTGCCGAGAAGGTTTAGTTTGTGTGTCTGCGTATACATCAGTGTCTGCGTTTGCGTCTAACAAAAGTAACAAAACTGTAGACAAATCTTCATTTAGTAGTTAGCTAGTAGTAGGGATGCGTACCTAAACCCACGTTTAGGTACAGGTCCGGATTCGAATCCAGAGGTTTAGGTACAGGTCCGGACCTAATGAGTCCGGACCTAAATGCATGGCATTGAATATTATATCATAATATTATGTTATGTTATGTTATAATGGCAAAACAATGTATTAAAAAGTGTAGAAGCATGTTTGAACCAATAAAACGTGTTTATTATGGTAGACACATGATGCAACAGAAATTTGACCCTTGTTGTTTTTCTCTCACTGGGGCTCAGAGACTGCTATGGTGATTTCACAGTAATTTTATCTGTCAAAGTGGCCATCTCCTGACCTGTTATCCTGCCTGGCTGGCACTAATTAGATACAGGTCCAGTACCCGTACACCAGGGTTCGGTATTTTTGTATCTGTACCTAATTGATTGTACCGGTACTGTATCGGTACACTGTACCGGTACACATCCCTAGCTAGGAGGCAAAAAAACGAAAGTTGACTTCGATAATGGGCCCCCTAGCAGTTTTCTACGGTGCTACTGCAGTGGAACTTCTTGTTTTTATATTTTGTTCTTCTACTTTATCATAACAACGATTGCTGTTTTAAATTACATCTGGGGTATTCTACGACCGTTGCCTACCAGGATGTCAGCAGATTAGATTTCTAGGAAATATTTGAATTACATGTACCTGGTCAAATAACATTTTTTTTGTACCTGAACTGATCTTTTGTCACCCACCTGCTGTCTATCTGCAAGTACGTTGCCTTAACATCTTCACAATCTCTTGTATGCCTTTGCATTTGTGTTAAGCAGCGGAATAAACAAATGTTCATAACATTATAATATCTTTTATGGTGGTTAAACCAGAGTCAGTATAATGTTACAGTTAGTAGCTTATATTACCATCCTCATCCTGTAGTTTCTGTCTCCTCCTTCGCAGTCGTTTCCTCTGTAGCCTAGCGATTGGCTCCAGCAGTCGCCTGTCGAAGTCGCCGGGGGGCAGCACGATACTGTCCCCCAGAAACTCGTTTATACCCCTCAGGAGGTCACTACGGTCGTCCGCTCTGTACGCCATTTCGTGGAAGGTCTGGGAAGGGAAAGTTGTGGTGAATTAGTTACAAAGACATTGTCTTCAATATTGTACAGTTGACTTCTTTACTACACAACTAGGGGTGGGTACTGATACAGAAAATTTAGGTATGGGTACGGTTAAGGTCGAGAGATTTAGACCCGAACCTGGACCTACTTGTAATTTTAAGGGAAAACTTGGGTGATACTGAAAGCAACAGGTCCATTTTGCTACAAAGGAATCTGTTTGGTGGCATTTTCAAATCTTTTCTTCGTGTAAACAACACTTATAAGTGCTTCAATCTGTTTTAGACCAAATTTGAATGTAGAAACTACCTGTCTTGAGGGAAAGGAGGCTAGTGTGGCCTTGTAGTTAGGGTGGTTGGTTCAGAACCTAGAGGTCCTGGGTACTGTGCCCTTGGGAATTTGCCTAACTCGGGTGATGAGTATCTACACGTAGCTTTGGCTGGGGACATCCTTTGGATAAGATGTCAAATGGAGGGAGGAAAGATACACCTCAGGCATGTTAAAAAACCCACCACACTTATCGAAAAAACTAGGGCTCCATGCTGGTCCCCTTAAACAAATAATATGCTTGTACTCTAAGCTTCAGTATAAACCTGGTGTATTACGCCATGAGGTGGTTTACTGGGTACAATACAAACAAACCATAGTTCAGCATCCTTACCTCATTAGCCATGAGAGTAGAAATGGAGCGACCAATGTCGTTGTAGTCCGTAGCTCCACTGGTGGGTCCCAACAACACAAACAGGAAGCGGACAGGGAGGGGGACAGCAGTCAGGGTGCCGATCTCTACACCCTGGAGACAACAGATTAGGGACTTTTAGTGTTTAGTTTATGTACATCCATTTACTTTTGCGGTGGTTTAATTTGGTGTCTAACAGAAAGAAAGAAGAGTTGGGACAAACTATATCATATGACATGGAAAAGAACAATCAAACGGACCTATGGAGAAATACTGGTTGTAGTTGGTATGTACATGTACATGTACGGGTATAACAGAAAACTGAGGAGAATTTTGCCTCAGTAGAAAACACTAGGAATGCGGCAAATGTAGGAGAGAAACAAAGGTTTTTGCCGTTGAAACAATTCTGTTGTACAGAAAGCATACAAAAGTACAAAGGTTACATTGTGCTCTTGCAGTAGAGAAGTCATCGAAAAAAAGGGAAAATGAACCCCTGAAATGTTTAAACTTCAATTTACATTTCCACAAGATACTTCAAGGACTATCATAATCTAATACAAACTACAGGATCCAACAACAAAATTTGGGTAATTTTGAAGCCTGTCATTATAAACACACAAATGTGATCTGCAACAACATGAAGTTTAGAACGTTTTCTTGACTCCCTCCCTTACCCTTGCCAGCCTAACGAACGCCATGGTTGGTTTGTCCAGGAAGTCCACAGCTCCCACCAGTACAGTGGTGGCCTCTGCGTCTTCAGGGATCTTCTTCAGGATAGGGACCTTGGCCTTTATGTCCATCTGTGTACTCTTGGTGCTGAGGGTGGATTTAGCTGTTGGGGACTTGTGCAGAGTAGGAGTAACAGCCACTGGTACTGTGAACTGGAAAAATGCAAGACGTACAGTGTTGTTATACACACCTCTTGTAAGACCACTAACTATAACTTCTGAAGAAAAGTTAACTAAGTCTAAGTATGATGGTGCATATTTACACACACACACACTCACTCACTCACTATGATCTGTTTACTGTCCATTGTTGGGCTGGACGTTGTGAGTTTGCTGCTTTGAAGCTTCTTCTGTCAAAGGGGGTAGGCTTTTACAGGTTCATTGTGCGAGTTTCCTCGGATTGACATCATCTACAATGTACCTATCTCCACTCTTCCACAAGAATTCTGGCCCACTACGTACACACTCAGATAAGTTCATGACCTTTCTTGGCAAGTTGTCATAATGCATTAATAATATTAATGGGCCATTCTTTGCACATGGCCATACCAATGGGGTCTGTAGTAGTGCAAAATTTCAAATGGTGATTATAGTGAAAACAAACTTCTTGGCAGAAGTAATGAATAGGCTGTCCACGAACAAGCAGCTAGCTTTACCCACCTGGTTATTGTTGTCAGGTAAGGCGACCTTTAACCCCGCCTCCATGGCGTCCAGACTTGTGGCGGACGGACAGCCGCCTGAGTACTGACTGGTGGATGCCATGCTGTCCTCGCGGTGCCCGAGGAAACCCAGCAGGCTTCCAGACGAGAAGTTGTACGGGATGACCTTGTGACGTTTCTTCTGGTAGAGATGGCTGGATGGACGAAAAACAGGATTTTTCAATTGTCATTCGCAGCAATAAACGTACATTGGTCTGTTTGGGGGTTCACTATTGTTAAAATCCTTGCCCTAGGGATTTGCTACTGCTTGTGTTTTTATCCAAGCACAGCCCTTCTCAATTAAATGTGCTGGGACAGCATTCTTTTGCCTGCATAAGTTTAATAGCTGAGGCTAATACTTGCATTGTATGTGGGTAACTACCCTAAAGACTTCCGACCCAGAAAGTAAATGGGCCTGCATGAACGCATGTTTTTAGCACTCTAAGAGGTTTCTTTTTAGTCAGCCCAACTGCTTTCAAACATTAGAAAGTTTGTTTGTAACTGAAGAAATTAGCAAGCAATGTAGGTACATGATAGCCATGTTTTTGAGGTGATGGTTGTCATGTGTTGTTTGAATGTACTACATGAATGCATTCCCCAGTAAAAAAAAACAAAACTGTACCTGTGTTTAAGCAGAAGAGCCCTCATGATGTCACCCCTGTCCTCAGGTCGGACCTGGTCTGTGATGATCATGTTCTCCACTACATGGTGCATGATGTTGGGCAGCTCCGTCTCATTCAGGTCTAATAGGACAGAGCCTGGAGGAGAAAGAGAGACAAAATGTTAAAGACCATCCTCCTATGCCCGGTCCACAACGGCACTACCCTATTGGCGCCCTGCTATCTAGATGCCTACCAGTGGTTACTATGGTTGTTGCCACAAACCAGCTGAGAGCAAAACAATCAGAGAATAGGCTTTTCTTGGGCTTTTTGTTTTCGAAAGATGTCTCGCAAAGGCCGCTGGGAAGCCATCAGCCAATCATGTTACGTCTTACATAGCTCCATCCTCCTACGCCCAATTCCCAACAGCTGATTGACCATATAAAGGTAAGCTCATTAATATTCATAAGCAGGGCGGTTAGTAACTCATCTGAGTGCACAAGAAAGCAGAGGTTACACATGTACAAGGAGTTTCGACACGACTGTGGTCCCTCTGCGTAGGAGAATGGTTAAAGACATGACAGTCCCATTGTGCAAACTTTAACTTCATGGCATAAAACTGATGAAAATGTATTTCGTAGCGTTAAAATGCATGATTTTCTATCATCGAAAATCGATTTGGGCAACCAAACAATGAGTGGGACATAAAAAAAAATTAAAAGCTTTAACAGCCCACCCTACCACACATGCAGGATTGACTCTCGCGGCAATGCCTTACGATATCACCCCTGCCTTTTCAGCCTCAGAAAAACGGTACTAGGGACGTGGCTACTAACCAACTGTCAGCCAATCAGAGAAATGCCTTCATGTTATCCAAAGGCTGTGTGGGAGGGTGAGACAGCCCTGCTGTGTTGTATTCACTACAACAGATGGACTTTTGACCTTGCTACTGACCTTGCTCCAGCCCCTTCCTGAGCTCCAGTAGACTGTGGAAGGACAGCGAGGAAACGTGGGGTTTGCCCCACCGCTCCGCTCCCTGTTGGACGTCCTCCTCAAACTTGATCCACCGAGCGCTCTCGTTCCACACCAGCTCCCCCTCTTCACCTGTGGCATGCAGCGTGTCCAGTTCCACAAACACCTGGTGGGGAAAAAGTGTTCCATTCTGGTATTAGGAGGATTATTTTAGAGATCAGTCTCATTTTGGCATGGCCGCTGCTTCCTTTGATGTCTAGTATCAATTTTGGTTGTTGAGAGGTGTGAAAGACCCCTAAGGACTGCAAAAAAAGTGGTTGCTGGTTGGGTAACACAGGTGGTTGCTTGGGAGAGGGTCTTGACTATGTAAAAATGGACGGGACTGTTTCAATGTGTCTTCTGACGGCAGGTGGTTGCCTGCACCATGTGGTTGCTCGGCCAAGTTTGACTGAGTTAGATGGATGGGAAAATTTTGGAAAGCATTGTAGAAAAAATAATAGACTAGACATGGATTGCTTTTTCGAAAATGCAGAATGATTTTCCTGCAGACCTATGTCAAGAATTTTAGTACTCACTTAGGCTTGCCCTATAGTATTCTGTGCAAGAAAAAAAAGAAAAAGAAGATCCCTAGGTGGCCCTGGGTCATTAACATAATAAATGCCTCTGAATTCCTTCATTGAAATTAAGAAGAAGAAAGAAGAAGTCCAGCAAAAAGAATATGTTTTCTCTATTCCCTATTTCTCTACTAGAAATGTTGGCTGCACAACATACAACAAAGTCTAGAATGTCAGAACATACAGTCATGCAGAACAAAGTGCATTGTATAATCTAAGGTTAAAGCATCTCTTCAGAGTTTGAATCTGAGCTTCAAAGTTATACTTTTCTGACATTAAAACTTTGGGATTATTTATATCCTGATGTCTGATAACTATCAAGTATTACCTCATGAGGACTCCTGTCCAATGACTTCTTGGCCTGCACTGATATTTTCTTCTGGGGCTTGCTCTGTTTCCCGATGTACACCATGGAGCTGACATTGGGCTTCTTAATCCTGTGTCTCCTCCGGCCGGGGACGTCTTCAAGACGATGGCCTGGAAGGATGAAGAAAGGGAAATTTTGTCTTCTTGAGTGAACACTTTTTATCAGAATTTATTGCCTTTAAAGCTAACTGTAAAAACTTTTTTCTTGTACTTTGCAAGCTGCCATATTTACAGCTAGTGTGTAGTACGAAATTAATGTAGGAAAAAAGATGTAATTTCACTGGACAAATCTTTACGCTCATGAGAGATTGCACCATTCCATTGGCATATGCTAAGCACCAACAGCAATGCTTTTATGGTGATGAGAGGCAGTGCTATTTTGAGCCAATCAGCTTTAACAAATTTTTGGTGATGAAATGTGGTGCCATGCCATTGGCCTATCCTGAGCCAATCAGCAAAAATTGTAATCAAACTGAGAGGTGGGTCATGTGATTGGTCCATTCTGAACTAATCAGTAACCACGTAATCAAATGCGAGATGGTGCCATGTGATTGGTCCATTCGGAGCCAATCATCAACAATTATATAATCAAATAAGGGGTGGGGCCATCTGATTGGTCTATTCTGATCAAATCAACAACAATAAAAAATCTTGAGGTTTTGTCATGTGATTGGTCCATTCCAAGCCATTCAGCTGCAACAAGTCTGAATCTGTGCCAAATTTCCATCAGTAATTCTGACCACTCACTGATCATCTCGTTGAGATCCGGCGTAAGTAGTTTCTGCGCCTCCTCCTGTTCCGTGGGCATCTTGTGATAGATCTCGGCGTCCATCTTGGTCATGCTGCCGATACGCAGTCTGTCCATGGGCGTGGGAACCTTCTTGTGATGATGGTGATGATGATGATGGTGCCCATGGTGATGGCTATGGTGATGGCCATGATGGTGTCTATGACTCTTCCTCTTATAGGCATCCTTCTCACCCTCACGGAAGTGTGGCATCTCACTGAAAGTGTCAGAAATTGAGACAATGTCATTGTCATGAGATGATTTTTGACGCAATGGAAAATGATGGGTTGCACATTTCAGATGTAGTTTTGGTCAATTGAGCCTTTTTTGAACGTTTCACATTCTGTTTGGTGGTGCAGTATTGTTGGTGAGCAGAGGATCATAAGTTGCATGTTGCACGTAAAATAGTCCGCCACAACTGAAATTGCCATTCGACACCAGTTATGCAAATGACATTACGCAAAAGACCCAATGCAGTGCAAGGCAAAAGCCGTTATAAATAAATAAATTATCTTATTTTTGAGCTGAATACAATTCAGTTTGTATGGAAACAAGTCTTCTATAATTACACTTGATGCGCTGGTCACTTAGTCACATTGTCTGTGCTGGTAAGAGTAAAAAAATCCTTCTTCAACACATATGGCTTTCATGCTAAGATACATGACTTTGTCACCTGCGTTCTTCCTGTAGTAACTTCTCTCTGTATGGAAAAAGAAGTGCCTTCACAGTGATCCCTGGGTCCCCATGTTTTGTCCAGAAAAATCATTTTCAGAACTTTAGAAGATTGTCTACTAACATAAAATAGTAAAGACTAAGAGTTCTAACAGTGATCTCAGATATACAAAGAAGAACACAAGAAAGCACAAACAAACACTTACTTGAGTCTGTCGTCAGCTTCCGAATTCTTAGCATCTTCTTCTGCTGTTGTCACCAAGGTGAACACAGCTTCTTCGTGATCATCCTCCTCAACATCTCCTCCTATTATAAACTAGAAACATACAAAAAGTAGTATTTTTAATGTAAGGGCTTGAACAGTACTGATGTGCAAGTAAAATATTTCTTAAAATGGTTTACTTAGCTCTCCATTCCACTAGACTGTGTTTCAATCTTGCTGACTAAATTGGATTGTATAATGCTAATAGCCTTGATTTCATAATATAGTAGCAGTATGACTGGAAATTATACAACAAAACAAAAAGGGCATTAAAAATCTGGGTTTATATATGAAATTTGTTGATGGCTCAGTCAAATTTTACATTTTGTGAATTACAGCATCATTGCAGCATGTCACACTAGAGGAATACATTTTGTAGACGTATCTTCAAGTTGACTGTCTATCACAATTAGCAGCTCAACCAATGAGAGACTGGAAATTATCCGTTTGACCAATGAGAGAAAGCGGCTGCATGTCAAACGTTTTGAATTTCTATGTTCTTGTTTTGCATTTCTGCATTTTGATGGAAGTGGGCAAACCTATTTACATACATAGTACAATTCAATTTGTATTAGGATGTACAAGACCAGGGCTTTAGCCAGCTCGAATTTTTTTCCGTCAGCCAATTCCAATCAACGTGAAAACCGCGAAAACTCATTTTCCCTATGACTCTACAAAGTAGTAAGTGTTGCCATGAGACCTTGAAAAACAGGTTTTAATGAGATTATCGTATGCGAAAGAGCGCCGACACACATTGTCAACAATCATAACAATAGCAAAACAAACAGTGTGTGGCTTTTACAGTCGTGGACGGCGTCCCCAAGCCGCCTGTAGCTTCCACCAAGGATTTTTGTCCGTCAAGGTTGACGGATTGGTTTTAAAATTTTTCCGTCAGACGCAGCAAATTTCCGTCAAGTGACGGAAAAACGGACGCTGGCTAGAGCCCTGTACAAGACACAACATTTGGAAAGATGGTTGTTTGCAAAATGTAGTTCTTACAGTTGCTTTCTTCTGCGAGGCTGTCACATCCACGTCTCCCGTGTTGTCTCCTGCCGCCACCGCATCAGCGCCATCCACCAACGACTTCTGCGAGTCTTCGCGCGTCTTAAAGGACGACGAGTTCTTAAGGATGCTCTTCAGTTCCTTTGAGGAATTCTCTCTGCTGATGTCACCCCTTAACAGAGCTACCTGACTCGGGGACGGCCGGACGTTTGGGTCGGCATCGGAGTTACTTTCCCTCCCAGAGTCCTTTCGGGCTAACACTTTCGCCAGAGCAGCCTTGGCGCTTCCCAAGCTTGTCGCAGATTCTTTGGACGAACTTGGCTCAGGCGATGCCCTCGCTTCAGTTATGGCGCTTGTCACAGTCTCAGGCTCTTCAACTGACTCTCCAGGGGTCTTTTCTTGAAGAGCATCACTTCCCGAAACCTCAGAACTTGCTGTGTCTTGGATGGATTCCTTGGAAGACGTCTTGGACGGTGCTTTGATGGAAGCATTGGAGGGTTCCTTGCAGAGCTTGCTTGTTAGGCTTTCTTCACTCTCAGCTGTTGCTCCTAGGTCGGGAAATCCTCTTACAGCTGCTTCGTACGAATCCGTCCTGACGATCGAAGCCTTCGTCGAATCGGACGTCTCCGCTTTCTCTTCCTCCTTCTCTTTAACATCTTCAGAGCCATTGTCCACATCGATCATTACCATTTCAACATCGCAAGGCTTCTTTGCATCCTTAGGCTTTTCCTTGCGGTGCCGTTTGGATCCTTTTCTCGGCTTGGAGACATCTGTGTCCTCTATAGAAGGCGAGGAGTATCTGCGGTGGATGTGGGTCTTGAGAGGATGGTGCACGTGAAGATGGACATTCCTGTGGGCTGTGAAAAAATCACACTTTTTGTCATAAGCAAATGAATACAATGTGCAATTTTCAGACACTACACTTCTACATGACAAAAGTAGCCCTCCATATATAGTAACCACTGGCTTAGTCTTTTCACTTGTTGGATAAAGGAGAATTCTTTATACATAACCAGCAAGTACCTAGTAATACTTTGTTTACGTTATCTGTTATTAGCAAAGATTGCACCACACAGTTTATCTATTCACAACGGAGGATGGTGTCCAAGTTACAATGAGAGAGGAAAGTTCATTTGTCTGTTACTATTTTCAGGACTGGTTTGCTACTGAAGAAACTTTGCCAACTTGAACACTAGTGCCCCCAGTAGTGGCATCCTTGTTAGATAGCTTTAAACCATGCTTGCAGCCACAATTGTGCTAGGTTAGGCGTGAGATATCGTTCAAGACTGCGGTGCCACATGCCTGCAAAGCTGGTGTGTTATGCCAAAGAAAAGCTATGTACATTAGTACAAGCTACTTATATATTACTATAGGTGATAGTTAAATATGATGCCTGATTAGAAAGTAGACCAGATGTTGTTATTGTCTGGCTTGAACATATTACATAAGAGACCACCAAGAAATGGCCAGAAAGGCCAGTTGGTCCTTATGTGAAGTGATCCATACAAGTTTGACTATTATCAATGGACAGATGGTCCTTATATGTAGACTCTGAGGTGATCAAACGTACAGGTTTGACTGTATATCAACGGACAGGTGGTCCTTATGTAGAGGTAATCACATGCAAAGGTTTGACCATATATTAATATGCAGGTGGTCTTTATGTAGAGGTGATGACAGCAGATGAAAATGCAGCAGAAGCAAATTACTGCAGTTAGATCAGGCTCCACCCTTGAGGCGTTGCCAAAAAACACCAAGCAGATACAGAAACGTCCTCAGACTGGAGAGACTTACTTTCTGGACTGTCCCAATCGAATCGTCGAGAGGGGCGGGGGCTAGGGGTGGGGCAGTCTCTGATTAGGGGGAGGGGGGATCGAGGGGCCTCTGGGGGTGGGGGAGGAGGTCATAGTGAGAAAAATGAGGAAGGAAAAGCACCAGGAAAGAAAAAAAGCAAGAATCAAGTTGAACATTACAAACTGTGACAATTAATGGAAGATTAATTGAAAAGATTAAAATTATCAGACTAAAATGAGGAAAAGTTTTGATTAAAAGGAATGACAAAGATGTGAAAAATCGTCAAGTTTAAAAGAAGAAAAATATTACCAGAACGATGGTTTACTGAAGACTAATAATAGTAAATAAGAAAGAATAAGCAAAGTAGAAAAAGAAAATAATTAATAAGATTGGCCTGAACAAACAGATATCAAAGTGCCAGTGGGATAAATTTATTCAATCATTCAGGTACAAATTTGTTGTTCTTTCCTGACAACATCTAGTATCATGTTGTATTAGGGACCGTACGGCATTTAGCGAGGGGGGAGGGCCGGTCGCCAGGGGGGGGAGGGCCAAGCAAAAAAATATTTTGCCAGGGGGAGGGCCTAGCAATTTTTTTTTTACTTGGGGGGAGGGCCAAGCAAAAAAAAAATAGCTTGGTCTGCCAGCAAAATATGTCCCTTAAAGTTCAAGAAACGGCGTTTCAGAGGATCAAGATTTCAAAATTTTTCTGGACCTCTGCAAGGGATTGCCCGAGGTTGGCGCTCGGGACACAGTGAAAATGCGAAAGGGAGGGGGCGGGGCTTATGCATGACGCCTTCGAAAACCTTCTTCACGCATAGAAATGTTATCAAACTCTAGATTAGTCTGCCAGCAAAATTTACCCCTGTCTTATTGCCCTCAAAATGTAAGAAATGGCGTTTCAGAGCTCGAGGGTAAATATTTGCAAATTTCCCTGGATCCCTTTTGACGTGACCGGCCTCGCGCCTTTGATGACCGACATCGTGATAATGTGTTTGGGGGGGATTTAATTTTGTATTTCTAAATGGAAATGCTATTAAAGTTAGCTTTGTTTGTCAGCAAAATATCTCCTCAAACTGAAGGAAATAGCTTTTAAGAGGGTCAAGATTTCAAAATTCTCCCGGACCTACCTTGCGATTCTTCGTGCCTTTGGCGCCGAACATGGTGTTCGGAACGTCGTTCTCAAAAACTTGAAACCCTCGTATCTTTTTTTTCATAGAAATGTCATCTAACCAGCAAATTTTCCCATAAAAAAGCAATGCAGGAAATCGTGGCAAAAAAAGCGTGGCATTTCTAAAAGATCTCCTGCAAGTCTGCGGTCTCACGCCCGCCGGCGGCTAGAGAGAGGCGACCGGTCTTACCCCGCCGTGGGAAAATCAGCGTCACACGTTGGCGCCCCCCTCCCCACTACAGTTTTGGAAGTCGAATCGTGCTGTCGTTTTGGTTTTCATTTTTTCCCCCGATTTACCGTAAGTTATTACCACCACAGAACCAAGAAAAAGTCCAACATATATGTAAATTGAAAATAGTTTCCGTCAAGCCGCTCAGGCCCGCGCCCGCGAGCTTGCAATACGTAAATTTAGGGAGCGGGGCGCGCGCCGCTTCGTGGCGCAAATCTACTAGAAATCCAGGTACAAAATGCTTTTTAGGTGTTGTTTTAATATCAAAACAATGAAATAGCTTCTATAAAGCAAATATTTATGCCTCTATGAAGCAGATATTTATCCCTCTATTTAGCAGATAGTTTGAGCCATTCTGTTTTCCTTTTTTTTTACTAGGGGTGAGAGATCTGCTTCTCGATGAAAATCATGAAAAAGTATGACGCAAAGCACATTTCCAAATGCGGGAGCGCAGTGTTTTATTGGCGTCTTGAATATTTTTTTCAAAGTTGATAGGAGGGGGGAGGGCCAAGCAAAAATATTTTGTCTTGGGGGGAGGGCCTAGCAAAAAAATTTTTACCTGGGGGGAGGGCCATGCAAATATTTTTTGACCCGACCCTCTGGCGACCGGCCCTCCCCCCTCACTAAACGCCGTACGGTCCCTTACTTTATGGTCTTTAGTGAGAAATAACTATAATAGCAATGGGTTATAATATCACAGAATCAAAGCCAATACTTACTAATGATGGAGTCCTTTATGTGATGTTAAAAATCCATTGCTATTTTCCCAACTAAAGAGCACACTGTACATTTTGTAGACAATACGATTCAAAGATTAGACTTTTTTTTTCTAAAAGAACACTTTTACCAAAATGATGGATGAAATTCCCATTCACTGGCACTTAAAGAAAAGAAATGACGTCTTACCTTGATAGTCGTCTTCATCGACATGCAGTTGTTTAACCCTTGAACTGTGGGTGGGTATGGGGGAGACTGAGGGCAAGTGGAACTTCTCCACTGGTGTCAGAACCTTGTTCATCTGGTCCTGCAGTGATGGGTGTCTCTGCCTGGGGGCGCTGCTGCTCTCCCCACCAGCAGCACCACCTCCTTCCGCCTGGGCCTGAAAGTACATAATATCAAAGAGGTTATATAATATATAAGGTCATCTATTTAGTAAAAAAGAGGTAAAAGGTAACCCATATCCCTTTGAGTCTGTAGGGGCATCACAAAAATCAGTCAGACATAGTATTACACTTATTGTTGACAGTTTTTGGCATCTGTCTGTCTCGGAAGACATTGGTAGGCAGACAGGGTGGGTTTAACGTGACCCATCTGCCTGGCATGTACTTGGGTTTTTAAGGTGAAGGAGGGGTGTTCACTTCCTTCTCCAACCTCTCGTCTACTGGCACACTAGTCCTACAGGGGAAACTGTATGCAATATGTGAGACGGCTCCAGCAGATGCAGGTTTGTTGTTTTGGAGTTTCCGTCTCCTTGGAGGACTTTCGACCAAGGATGTAAGGGGTTCCTCCTACCCCTGACTCATGTGTCATGGCGGCTGCGTCATGCCCGAACATGCCCCTATGGCCTGTTGCTGCCACAGGGGTGTCACTGCCACTAGCTGCAGCTAGGTACTCATTCACAACTGAGTTAAGTGAGGAAAGTCGTGTAAAGTGCCTTTCCCATGGGCACAAGATCGGTGACACGGCAGCCGGATTCGAACTCAATCAGGACCTCTTGGGCCTGAGACCAACATGCTGTCAATTGCGCCACATGATCTCATTACAGTAGACACTACAGTAGACACATACTGGGACACTTTTCTATTGTGATTCCAATGCATGACTGAAGGATACACATGTGAAACCCAATGGCAAAACATAGCCTGACCAATTGCTCCATACAGTCAACACAAGGGCCTGCCAGCCTGCTGTCTGCTATGCTCTCCTCCTAGGAGTGATTGATTACCGTGAAACTCATGAGAAACACATTGGAATTCAATGACAGTCTCTAATTGCTGATGAGGAAACCTTTCTGATAATGTATCCTCCAAAGCAAAGATTAGGAACCCTCTGACTAGGAAAAAAAAGGGAGGATACACACAGGACATATCTCCTCTTTTGCTGGGTGTGTTTTTCCTGTGTTTCACCTGAGTTTTGACTATTGGACTGCAGGTCCCATATGCCTTTTGAGGCTGTAGGGGCAATGGGGTGTTATCCACCGTGTCCATGGCACGGTATTGGAAGGCGGAGCCCATCCCTCTCCTTCTACCCATTCTCCTACGCAAAGGCGAAACAGAGTCGTCAGAGGGACTCCATCTGTTTTCACCTCTGCTTGCCTGAGGTTAATATATGGGTACCGGGGGCGTCGCCACAAACCAGCTGCCAGCCAATCAGAGAACAGGCGATGAGAGAGCTTTCAACAAGCTAAAGCTGTCCCGCAATGGCCGCTGGGAAGCTATCAGCCAATCATGTTACGTATTACCATGATGGCTTTGTTTGCTCACCATGCCGACGCCCGATCCCCAACGGCTGACTGCCCATATGAGGGTAAGCTCATTAATATTCATAAGCAAGGCACCCCTAATAACCGAATACTGTGGCTGAGTTGTCAGGGGTGATATCATAGGCTTTGCCGTGATTGTCAACCCTGAGTGTGAGGATGCTTCTACCTCCTTTCCCAATTGCAAAACATTGTACCATTTAACGCCAGTGGGTCTTAAACAAGATGTCCCTGTAGCTCAACTGGTAGCAATCTCAGTTGACCTCCTGGGTCAAATCAGTTGGTGACCATGATTCAAACCTCCTTCTTCGTACACAGAGCTAAAGCGTAGACACTAAAAGGTTACGCTGTTGTTTGAACATACAAAAAAATGGAGATATATAGTCAGGATTGAATACTCTGCTTGCGTCAAGCTTGCTGACACGTTTCAAAAACAGTGTACAGTGAAGTCACCGACATAAGTTGAACAGAAAAAAAATGAAGACATATTGAGTACGTTCAAGTTTTAACAGAAAAAATGGAGATATACATGTAGTCATCAGGATTGAATGCTTCTTTTGCGTCAAGACAATGTACAGTAAGTCACCAACATAAGTTGAACAGAAAAAATGAAGACATATTGAGTAGGTTTAAGTTTTAACAGAAAAAAATGGAGATGTATGTACCTCCATTTTGTTACGATTCAAAGGCATCTTTGTGTTGTGCTAGGCGACACATTCCGTAAACACTAAACATGAAGTCTTCCTGATCTAGACCTTGAACAAAATAAAATGGAGATCAATTAGTATTATGAAGACTGATACACTTTGCTTTAGTCCAGCTTGGCGACCCATTTAGCAAAATATAAACTTAGACTTTAGAATCTGACATCTACTGTAATATAAATGGCTTGTTTTCGGATGTTGTGGTCTCTCAAGAGAGAGTAATTGTGATTAAAGGGACCAGCCTTGTTTAAGATGCAGACAAAGATCTTATTAAGTAAAGGTCTTACATAAGGTTGATGTTTTGAATGTGGAGGACTTTGCTCCTTGCGGACTTTGTTTGAATGACAAGGAAAAATTCCACAGCAACATCAACGTAAACAGGTAATAGACCGAGGGTTAGGGTTGAAGGTTTGGGATAGATTTAGCATTACATTAGAGTTAGGCGTTAGGGTTTACAGTAACTTGTAATTTCCGGTACATGTTTAAGAACTTTAAGAATGAAAATGTTCTAATCACAAATAAACTCAGTGCAGTAACAACATATCTTCACTATGTTGTTTTGACCTCGAAGGAACAAGCTGTCATAAGGGAAGCTTGGAGAAATTTTGAAATCCTGACCCGCTGAAATGTCATTCCCTGCACTTAAGGGACATATTTTGCTTGTCAACTAAGCTAAAATTTCTATTAGCAAAAAAGGTTTTTTAGAGCAACGTTACAAAACCAAAAATACACAGCATAGCAGATCCAAATCACAGCGTATGGGTCCCCTATGCTTAAAAAAATTGGTACAATGGCCAAATGGGTGGAGCAAGGAGGTTGAATGTTCGCCTTGCACTCAGGATACATGTAGGTTGTGAGTTTGATCCCTGGCAGAGTCATACCAAAGACTTTAAAAATGGTACGTACTGCTTTCTCTGCTTAGCACTCAGCACTAATGAGGAAGTGTATGGGAGTCAGTACCAGTGGACTAGCCAAGAGAGTCCTGCTATAGTGGCTTGTACAAATGTGTGGCCCATGGGCAGCAGAAATGGAGATGGGTGCCTCCGCTAAGAATCTGCTACAGATGTACAAAATGTACAAGCATCATGCTGAAAAAGACTGACAAGAAGTCTACCAAATCTCCCTAACACCATCTATAGAATGGGCCTTTTAATTTCATTCTTCTAGTGCACTGGGAACAACAACTTTAACTTTAAGCCAGGATTTTATCCATTTTAAAGATGACTTTCCATTTTGTAACAAACTTTTAGCTGACGCTCTTACCACGATGATACAAATTCAGAGAACCGCGACTGATGAGTTTCATAAAAGGACGCATGACTACACGTACCGAATAGGAAAACTTCTGTAAATATTGCATCAGTCACAGATGCTTAGCTCAACCAAATCCTGCTAAACTCTTCCCTCAACGTTTCAAAAAACACACTTACTAGCAAGTGATGAAGACAGTTCTTCGGGCAATTCATCACTGCGCCGTTTAAGAGCGGCTCCCGTTCGGAAGACATGATTTTCATCGTGGACGATTTTGTGGTACGCCGCTTTCGCAGCGCGTTACGCCAAATGAAAAAAATAGGTGTGTCGTGAGCTTCCAAAGGTTTTGCTAGCAAATATTAGTACACATTCCCTTGTCAGGGCATGAAGATGCTGTATTTACAAAAGTGAATGAAAAACACCACCCACAATTCTTATTGTTAAAGTATCAAATTGTATAGTTCTTATACTATAGTTGACTAATAGTGTCCAAAAATGGCTAGAGCAAAATTACCGGAATATCATTGAAAAAATACGGACAGAGAAAAATAACAAATTTGTTGATGTGGGTGTACTGCAAAATATTTGTACGCCAAAAATAAATAGCATGTGACAGGCTTTGTTGGTATAGTCAATATTGTTGTCAGGATGCCACGTCAGATGTTTACCTGTATAACAGGCGTGGAGTTAAAAAATCACAGCCCACACCTTGAAATCATAGTCGTCGTCATAGTTGACCAAACATTTCAAAATGGTAACAGCAAATTTTCGGAAGATTACTGAATTCTTCAATGATGCCACTGAAATGGTGGATTGCTCATGACAGAAATATGGAGTCGGTCAGTCGAGACTTTGGGTAAGTCCAATTTTTGTGTTTAGATATTACAGTTCATCTTTGATCAAGAATAACTTCTACCAACACAGATGAACTTCCATTAAGCAGAACGAATATTTTGACAATTGAAATGATATTGGGCCGCATGATTGCAATCAAGTCACAGAATTTAAAACAGATGTGAAAGAAATTTTTTCTAAAAGTTATATGAAGTATTTTTCTTAATACTTTTAGTGTGGAGTGAGATATGATAATAATTTAGATGGTTCAGAACATGTATGGTAATGCCATGTGTATGTGTGTGTGTCACTGTGTTGTGTGTGTGTGTATGTGCATAAAACGTTGTGTGTGTGTGTGTGTGTGTGTGTGTGTGTGTGTATGAGTGACTGTGTGTGCATGTGCATATACAATGTGTGTGTGTGTGTGTGTGAGTACACGTACTGTCTTGTGTATTGTGTCAATTTTTGTATGTGTGACTGTGTTGTGAGCATCAGTATAATATTGTGTGTAATTATAATATTAAGTATACATTGTACATGACATTGTATGTTAGATTGTTTAAACACAAATATCATGAGTGTGCACTTTTATAGCATTGTTTCCTCCAGTACATTTATGCACATAATCTGTAACGGTTACCCCACAATCTCGCAAATCAGCAAAACTATTCCCGCAATACCTTGAACTTTTTATGTGTGTCATGCCTTATCTGCAAGGTATACAACTAGTGCAATAAAGCAAAGCTTTATTATCAACAAGAGGTTTTCCGAACAAAAGAACACCAGTCCGTATGCGTTACCTTGTGGTCTACGCGCAAACACCCCAATATATCTCTGACAATCGAATGAATAAGGGAAAAAACAAATTTATATTGCACGGTCTAAAGTCCAGTGATAGGGCCAATTGGCCTCCTTGATAAGGTTATTGAGACACAGCAAAAGGGGTCAAGGATTCTGACATACACGTACGACCGGTTGTAAATTGTTGCTTTTACAGGACCGGTGCATTAATGAAGTTTTCCACAGTGACTCTGAATGATGCAACGTTATGCAATCTTTTCCTGCTATCTGGTTCCTTTACTAAAATACAAATTGGACGCCAAATGGCTATAGGGAGGGGCACCGATTGCAAAGGAATGGGTCTCGCTGGCACAAGTTAATACTGCGACCCTTCTCCTTTCACCCAAGGCCAGTCATTTGGTTGAATTGCTAGAAGTGTATTCAGGGTAACGCGGTGTGATTTTTGTAAACAATTTTGCAACCTTCACATCTTTCCTGACATTTATACAACATTTTCTGAACAATAGAAAAGACAACATTCAAGCATTTCCCTTCCCAGAAGACACTTTAATTATTAGTCTACTATGAAAGCATTTTAGAACCCCAAAAAAAACATTCTTGGAGAATGTCTTGAAAATATTCTCAAAGATAAGACATTCTTGGAAATGTCTTGTGCCCACTTGACATTTTCGAAAAAACTAAAAAGACATTTTTGGCCTTATTACTACTAGTTAAACTGTATAGCTATCTTAGAAGACAGAGGGTTATAAGAATTGCATTGAGAATCTTATTTTACTCTGAAAGTTTCTTTGTTTCACAAAGGGCTATTTCATCTCCTTTTCAGAAAATTCTAAAGGATGCGCCAAAAATAGTTACTCAAGCAACTGGATATGGTTTTGAAACGGTCAGACGTTTCGGAAAGAATCCACTTTCCTTCGTCAGTGACACTGAAGTGATCTGCAAGAAACAGGTCTTTTATACTCTAACTATGAATGAAGACAATTTCAGATGTCCAATAGGAAAGGTTGTAAGACAATTCAGACTGAAGACAATTTGGATTCCAAAGAAAACAAAGCTAAGCCAAAGTCAAGCTGAAGACAATTTGGATTTCAAAGGATATCAAGGCTAAGACACAGTTAATGCAAATGAGTCAATTAGCTCCTGTTGTTTTAGTTACAGGAGCTAAAAGTTTTGTTGGTGGGGGGGGGGGGGGGTAGTGCTATGTCCCAAGTGCCGGAAAGTTCCATGCGTAGCCCCCCTTTTCTGTTGAGGGTGGGATTGTATATTCTCTCATATATGGCCTCTCTAACTCCCCGTTCAAACCAGCGGGCTTCATGGTCTAGGATGTCGGTAGATTGGAGGTTGAAGGAATGTCCTTGGTTGTGTTGTGAATGTCCTTTCTTGCAGATCACTTCAGTGTCACTGACGAAGGAAAGTGGATTCTTTCCGAAACGTCTGACCATTTCAAAACCATATCCAGTTGCTTGAGTAACTATTTTTGGCGTATCTTATTACCTGGATGTCTAACCTACATCGACGTATTCTAAAGGATGAATCCGTTTGAACTTTGATTGACCTATGGTGAAGGTTCATAGAACTGGTTGTAAACTGTTGCTCAAGTGGCTGAATGGCTAGGCGAGCGGATGCGAGATTGAGAGGTCACAAGTTTCTGGCATTGCTGGCTATAGATATTGTGTCCTTTGAAAACTTACAGAACTTTCCTTACACCACCCAGGTGTAAAAATGGGTAGTACTACCTGACTTCAGTTGGTGAGGTGAAAGGCAGTGGAAAAAGAGGGATGGGCTCCACCTTCCGATACCGTACCCTTAGGACACAGTGGATAACAACACAATGCCCCTAGGGCTATGCATGAGACTACATGACTTTTGTACCTTTTATGAGACATGTATATATGGTGTAGCAATTAGTAATCCTCCTTCTAAACTACAGGACCAGGAGTTTATTTAATACATTTGTATTTATTCAGTTTTAACACATTTTGTAAAAGGATTGACATAACTGGTGACTATCACCTTTGCAAGATATCAATTCAGAGACCAGACTGTAAGGTTTGATCCACTCGCACCGGGAAGGATCCCAGGCCTGCTTTTTTTCAAAAAGTGCGGTGGGTTCTTTAATGTGCTCAATAGGTGTGGCTATCCCCAGATATGGGACCTCCATTTAGCATCTTATCCGAGGGACAGCCATAGCCGAAGCTAGGTACTCATTTTTTACCTGAGTAAGTGAGGAAAGTTGTGCTAAGTGCTTTTTCCAAGGCTCAAGATCAGTGACATCATGGCAGGTTTCAAACTTGCGACCTCTTGGGCCTGAGCCCAAAGGGCTAATTACGCCACAGGCCTAGAGTCTAAGTTCTTGTCCACCCATTGGTGTTCTGAACTATATTTTACTATCAACTTTGTACAATACAGTCCATTGATTTCACGTTACAACTTAAAGAGATTCAGCCACACCTTGAACACAATAAAGATCTAACCGCACCCGATGATAAGAGTCCCATAAAGTATGCCAGCAACAAAGTTATCAAAATCCGGGCTCTTAGACAGCTCTTAGCAATAATCTTTGTTAATTAGTTGGGTAGACGCAGGCATTTGTCAACCTTATAAATCATACAGAAGCAAACTATGTAGCATACTGCTGAGTCTCTTAGTTTTAGATATGATGGTTACTGTATGTTTGAATCCAAGCTACACTGTTGGATAGAGATATCTGAATCCTGGCTAATACTAGTTATTACGAGGTACCGATATAGAAAATTCAGGTCCAGCTACGGTCCAGGTCCAGAGGATCAGGTTCACTGGACCTAATTGTTTCTGAAAGTTGAACGTGAAAACTTGTGGGCAATTCTCAAAACACTTTGCTACAAAGGAATCTTTTTGGTGGAGTATCATTATAGTTTAATTTACACTGACCTGTCCCTCTTGGTACCCAGGGTTCGGCTGACCGCTGTCTGCCATGGTCTCGTCTTTGTCGTCGCTCGCTAACAGGTCCTCGCAACTCACAGCATGGCTGTTACCCAGGTGCGCAAACCTGCAACAAATCACAAAACAACATATGACCTTCATGTGTAAGGTATATGAACAAGTTGGCTCACCTCTGAGGTGTTGCCAAAAAAAAAGGAATACTCTGTCTCGTAAGGGTGGGCAATGGTACAATGTACTGGTACTCAAGTTTTTTTCTTGTTGGACTGATCCAAAAACCAGGTTTTGTAAAACATTATAGGGGATGAGGAAAAAAGAAGGGACGAGTGATATCGTCTATAATTTGCTCCATAGTCATAAATGCAGGCAACAGCATTTTTTCAATGAGAACAAGTCATAGACTACATTGGCAGGGGTTTGGAACTTACTGGTTCAAGAAAATAACAAGAGCAAAGTAGAGTAGAGTTTATAGCTATACAAATTTCCTGTATTGGTACCCACTGTCAAACTGTACAAGACAGTGACAATCTCTACATTCATTTTTGTAAAGGCAACTGGCAAATGTGACCACTTTTGCAATTTTGCTTGTCCCTTGTTTTTCCCCATTAACACAAGCATTAAGAATCCTGTCTATAGTGACCACCTCTACACAAAGACCAGATCTTATCAGTCCCCTGAGTGGTCTTCTTGGGCAGTTTTTGGCCATGCTTATACAGTTAAGTCATGGATGAATCACATAAAACTTGTTTTTTTTTTTCATTTTTGCTTAGCAATATCCACCTTAAGCAAGCAACACCTTTATCAAAATGTTACCCTCAGCAATAATTTCTTTTTTATTGCGCAATTGTGTGCAGAGTATAAATTTTACAGAATACCTTTCAAAATCATGTTTGCAGTATGACCAAAAAAAGATACTGCAAGAAGATTGTCGGTCGTAAATGTTGGTTCTTTATAAAAACAAGCTCATAAAAACGAAAAAAATTCTGTGATTCTAATAATCAGTTCTTCGTGTTACATGTAACGTTATTAGTTGCTTCCAAAAGCACCACCCCATGCTTCAACCTTAAACCTGTTAAGGCCACTTTCGTGATGCAAAAATCAAAATGGTTTAATTCGTTTTGACTTGCAATTTCCGACTGTACATGATTTGCATGCGCATTTCGTGTACGTGATGCAAACTTGGACCACAGCTCAAGCCATTTAGTTTGTTGGAACAAGGCCTTTTTGCAACAAACATGTGTTTTAGTAGTACTAAAAAATCTCTCCAACTGAGGTCGTTACGATCCTGCAAAGCCTTGTACTTTTGCATCTTGCTCTTTTGACTTGCACAAACAGCTGTCTCACTGAAGCCAAAGGTCCGAAAAAAATGGACCTGCAAGTTGGTGGACAGGATTTTGGACCGATTAGAAAATAAGCTGATTACATCGGCAGCCGCTCATAAGTTTGGGGGTTTACCGGTCAGATAAACTATCAAGAGCAAAGTGGAGTATTTCATGAATTTTATGTACCGAAACCATCCCGAGAGGTGGTTCGGAAAAATCCAGATAGAATCCGTTTTGGAGCATTCATACTCCAGCTTGGCATTAATTAATCCAGCTTGGCTTATACATATCAAAATTGATAAAACCGTTTTGATTCTTGCATCATGTTCAGGGCCTAATGGTAATAAGGTAACTGCTTGGCACCACATTTGTACGTAGTGTATGCATGCGGTTAGGAAGCACGGAGAAGGTATACGGTAAATGCCTTTCTTCCGTCATCATTGGCTGATTCTTGCTGATTTCTTGCCGAAGGTCTTCAATTCTTCAACACTGAAAATCATTTAACAACGTTTTATAGATGCTTTTGGTCTTAAATATCTGGCTAACCTGGATGCCAGCCATTTTAACTTTCGTACAGTGTCACTCTCTCTGTAACTTTCTGACCAACAGAGAGAGCATACTAAATATAAAAAGGCTAGCATCTAGGCTAACACCTAAAAGTAACAAACATGCACGGTATCATAATCATTGTGTTGATTCTTAACATATTTCCCATAAAAATAAACTGCAATGTACCTCTCCCCTATCCAATACTATTTTCCCCTTGGACTGGACTTACAACTACTACAGACAGTGGCTTGCACAGACTGGTAGCCAACCTTGCAGACCAACTCCTGACCACACTGATGACAAACTGACCACAAAAAGATAACGAGATGAACAGTGTAAAAATTGTAAACGCTGAAGCCAGTCATATTTCTAATTGACTAGTGATAATTTAAGTAAGAAAAAGATGTCACAAGGTTAACAACATTAGATTGCTCCACTTGAGTGAACAAATTTCACCACTTTTACGACAATAGGAACTTTCAAAGTGTGTCAAAGTTCAGGTGCTACGGTATACAACCATCTTTGACACATTTGTAGCACATAAAAATTTTGTGGAGCAATGTGTGCTCTAAATTAGCCCAATTCTGTTGGGAAGACAACCAAGGAATATGACCCATGTGGACAAAATGGCAAACGACGTTCAGAAATGACCACCTGGCAAGCTATACGGCTTACTTAGCAACTGACGCAACTGAGGACAAAATAAATATATGTAACGTTGCAGTAACCATTATTGTAGTACATTGTACCATAAAGTACCACGATCCTTGCATCATCTTGTTTATCCCATAACATAGAAGAGCAGTAAATGCTGAAAGCAAAGCTGAATAATATTGACAATGTGATGTGCTGTTCTTCTGTCCATCTGTTGTAACCCTTGCTGAGTCACAGGCTTTTGGCCTAACATGCGTTCTAAAAATGATCAGAAATTGGACCCTCAGGATGCCAAAAGACACCCCTTACCCTGGGGAGCAGATTCTCTGACAAGCATAAAATTCTGATTGACAAGGGATAGTACTAGGTCACATGAAACTTGTCTGAGAATAACTTTGCTGTATGTATTCCACAAAATGCACGCAGGAAATAGTGTTTCAGAGAGATACGAATTTCAAATTTTTGCGGGAGGTCTTCCCCACTGAAAAACTCCATTAAATTTAATCATAGAAAACTTTTAAACGAATCTACAGTAACTGTTACTGTAGTACCACGAAGTGCAACAAACCGTACAGCCTACTGTTTATCCCACAACACAAAAACAAGCAGTAAAACGTCTAATGTACGGAAAACAAGTCCAATATGTTACCAAAAAAAAGGACGATAACTAGATAAACGACATCTACCATTGCGCCTTCTGGCGTACGAATCTCGGGAAGCGGGGCACGAAGTCTAAAGTCAGACGCAGCGGCTCCATTTCCTCATACGTGTTCGCTGCGGCTTGGACTACAACGAACAAAGAGCGACGTACGCAAGTCGTCTTTATTCCCGCGGCTTACAGGTGCTCTCCGCTAAGCTTTAAGAGGCCCTAAATCAGCCAACTTTGAGATAGCATTGACGCCCAAGTGGTAGACTTTACCACAGACAGAGCACACATTGCAACACACTAACCAAGATAAGGGTAATCAAAAACTTTTAAAAAACTATTAAATCATCAGCTCTAAGCCAATCATAGGCTACCAAGCCTCGGACAAGGGTGCGACATTGTGTCAAAATTTCAACACTGTACCACCATGTTTCTGTTACTACCATATACCACAATAAGACCAACAAAAGGTATCCATTAATTTTGTTGACCTAGAAACTTAAGATAAAAGTTCCGGTGCTTTAGACAGTTTCCTTAGGTGTCATTCTTGAGTTGGGGTGGTATATTGACAGTTCTTATTGTGAATTTTTTTCCATGTATTTCCTTGTATTTCTAGGTACTGTTTGCAGGTGCATTTCCAGGTAGTGATAAATATTGACAGATTTTTTCTAGGTTTTAGGTATTTACCAGGTCAAGTGCACTGATAAGAATCTCTTTTCTTTGTTACTATTTTGTAATAAACCAAACTGTTTAGGTTTTAGATGGGGGTGGGGGACATTGATATACATGTACCTTACTAAGATTACAGTATCACTGTCAGCATACTTTGTTTATATAAATTATGACTCTCCACATATTGGTTCAGAATCATGTGATGGTGGAAAATGCTTGCTTTGCTTTGTAAGTCTTTGTCTGTATTTACTATCCAAGTGGAATGGACAAAATAGCATTGATGCTAGTTTGTAAACATCTAAGAGGAAGTTTAGAAAGTTCATCAAATCCACTTTTTTGGGATCTTTACTTTTTGATTTCATGATAGCTGCCTTTTCCTTTTCAAAACCATCTAGTATGAGGCTTTTTCAGAATTCTAAAAGACCCTTACCTTCATGCAAGCTGTATATTTCCTGCTATACACTATTGCTCCCTTCAAGTTGGTTGCATCATATGCTCATGATCATTGACTCACAGACCACTACTGTACCAGCACCTTCTGCTGCACTTTTATCAACTCCTGCTAGGAGGCATTGCTGACACATGTGCAATCGTAAGTTTGGAGACTGTTTACATATAGGTTACCTGATTGTTGCACCAAGATTTCAACACAAACAATAGCTCAATGCTATATAGTCCATGGGCCAGCACCCCAAATTTCACATATCGGTACCCTCCGGGGTGGCAAATTCTCCTTGTTATTTTTGAATAGTAGAAGGCCTGTGGCATGTATTTTGACGTGATAGCCATTCTGGTATGGTAGCTTTCTACCGGCTATCACCCTTCAAACCTATCACCACCTAAATGATCTGGAAATTTCGTGTCTTCAATAAGGGGGAGGGGCAAAAAATTAAACATCAATATTTTTCCACGAAAATTCACAGGCTGGTAGAACCTGCTAAGAGGATCATAAAAATATCAATTGATTTTTGATATTGTGATTCAACACGAAATTATGACCACTTAAATCATATTTTTTGGTGATTTTCTGGTGAAAAATATATACTTTACTTTCCAATATCGTTCATTTAGTCACATTACCTATGGAGCCTTGCCTGATGAGTTAGACTTACCGTACGTATCCTTCTCTGCATATTAAGCTTTAAATGATCGAAATCCATCAATGAAATCCGGAGATATGAATGTGTGAAGAATGACACATCTGCCAGCTTATAGTGACAATATCGTTGCTAAGGCCGTTGCTAAGGAGGTTTCAGATCGTACTCCACAACAAAACTGATGCAAAGAACTTACTTTTCTGTAGTATTTTACTCTGATTACATCAGTAGAAGTACAAGGAATCGTGTTAAAATGTTTAACATGTAACAGATGCAGAAATGTGTTTTTTTTACGTCATTTCTTTCAGAATCGTTAGCAAAACTGTTGCTACGGCCGTTGCTAAGGGTGTACTCTGTCATGTTTCAAGCCAAAACAGCAGAGAGTCAAGTTCTCTGACGCGTGATTTTGCTCCTGTCATCTTGTAAATCATACTTAACTGTGAAAAATATCATAATTGATTGGAAATGTTAATTTGGGCTGTACATGGGGGTTATAAGGATACCTGAAAATGAATTACCTTGATTTCACACATTTTTTTTACAAATCTTTTGCTCATTTTCGTCATTTAGTAGATACCTTACTAAAATTCACAGCATATATCTAGTATGTCGTACACAATGAAAAAGGCTCTGCATGGGGGTTACCAGGGCACCACATATGTGACACACTGTGTGGATGCAGGACTGCGTCATGCATATTAAAAATGTAATATAGAAACAAGACCATAACAAAAGGTCAAGAACAAGGCTACTCTGGGATGAATACAAGTATATTGTACTTTTCTTGATCAATGATGGTATACATTATAAAGGAGGTTATATCGACATATATAGGCATATCTAGACATGTCTATATAACCTCATTGACTATATACATGTATCAGGTACAGTGCAGGTTTGCTGCGTTGGACAAACTGCAACACACTTAGTCTAATGGTGTGTTATTATGCCTGACCATTCATTTGTTAACATAAGGGCAAACCAAAAACAAAGTCTATAACAAAATTTTCATGTATGGAGACCAGTTAGAATGGAGCAGTGTAATATCTGGTGTAAAACGTAGCTAACTGAAGATTCTGGCAGGCTTGTAAAACTTGACACACTGGATACAAAACTACCGATGCCTTTTTCTACACTGCTGTAAATATTACAAAACTTACAACCTACAAGTTTCCATATGTGCATGTGCCTAGAACTAGGATGGTCTCCAATGCCTAAGGGAATTTTCTTTGTCATTGAGCCTGTAGGCTCCTTCTCATTTAAATGTCGGAATCGCCTTGATATGGAGCAAATTATAGACAACATCACTGGTTCCTTCATTTTTCCACAACCCCTGTAATGTTTTACAAAAGATGCACAACAACATTCGTATTGGTTGATGGCTTACAAGATTATTATAGCCACAGGTGGGATTTCACCCCCTAAAATATTGCTGTTGCCTGAGAAGAAACGAAGAATTCAAATGGTAGCCAAAAATGTAACAATTCTGTTCCCAGAATGATAGTTCGTTAGGTGAAACTAGCTGTCCAGGCATTCTGACCGATCACGTCATATGGCTACTGCCACTGATCTTGGAGGCTGTGTGAGGTGGTTCATGTCTGTCGCCAGATTAACGTTACCACCACGAGTACGATGGTTGTCACGGTTATATTATCCACGTATAAGACTAGAAATGATCGTTTTTGTGACGCTGTACAGTTTTTCTGGCTTTTTAAAGAAACAAGAAAGAATTGTTGACCGTCATTTGTATCCCACCTTGCTTAACAAAATGTTGTACAGAAATGACTGTAACAAACGTTACCATTGTTCGATGCTGTCTAAGCTTTCTTTTTGACCTGGTGTAAAAAAGCCCACTTTTTAAATGTTCCTCTGAGGGACGTCCACTTATACCTAAATGATGTAGTCAATAAGGTGAGTCATTTCGAAGAAAACAGGGTAAAGTCTCATTGTAACAAACGATTTGAGGCCTTAGGTTTTTGCCAGTTCGAAAAAATTGAAGTCTTCAAACATTACAACAAGATGACTGTAGTCAATATGTTAGTGTATACATATTTCACAGTGCCTGCCATGCAAGAACATAACGTCCTTGGTCGGAATGAACTGACATTTTGAATCAAGTGTGGAAGTCACAAGTCGGACTTCCTCTAGTTTAACGTTGGGCATGTCTGAGATACTGGTCAGAGGGAACGTTCATACATACATTAGATATTTCATACAATGTAAGAAAATGGGCATGTCTCCTGTCAGAAAGGAGGTGATGTGACTTGTGTGTTACCGAAAGGTGTTGCGATTGTCCTAATGTTGGAAGGTCATTAGTCTGTGGCACTGTGGTAAAGGTCACCACTTCTCTGACCACAACACCAAAGGCTTTTTAGTCTCACATGTCTTCATCGGGTTAAAACAAGAAATTGTTCCATGATTTGGCATCTTCCTATTTTTGTCTTGCATTACCTGCTTGTTTTGTCTGTTGGGCTATTCTACAGCCCTTATGCCTCCATATGACTGTAGGCCTTCAATGGTATAGACTCCATGTTTTTCATAACATACTGTCTTATGTAAGTCTTCATTGATACTATCAATTTTGCAGCAGTTGGAACACTGCTTTTCCCCCACCTACTTGCATGAGCTTTTGCATTTATTTCTTGATACAGCAGAAGCCGCTTAATTGCACATCCCATTTGCCAGCATATTTTGTGCAATTATTCGCATGGTGCCATAATGCGACGTTATCCAGCCGGACTGCAAATTTAAAGGTTTGGGATTTGGGGATTCCGTGAAATTAACTAGAACTATTCAAAACTATCGGTAAATATAGTCGACGCTTGTGTTCCTTTGTGACCATGCCCTTCTTCTCAAACATCTTGTACGTAGATAATAAACATCTTTTGTACTTTTATAAAGACTACAGTAGAAGCCAGTTAATCGTACAATGTATTACCGCACACTTCTGTTAATTGCACGGAATCACAAAATCCCGAACTGATGCGGTCCAGCTGGATAACTTCGCATATCATTGCACCACACGGTTAATTGGCAAATGGGGTGTGCAATTAAGCTTCTACTGTATTTCACAGTCCTTGCTTGATTTCCAATGATGTATTTGCATCTGTAAGTAGCAACGACTATAGCTGCAGTACAGTGCACCAGTCAGAATTGCCCTGAGGATTGTGACAGACGATCACCGAAATGGGGTGAAAATAAAACAAGGGTTGTGGAATAAAAGACCTGTATCTTATTTGTCAATACAGAGCCCTTCTCATTATTGTGACCACATGAAGTTTACACGATGGTTTATGTGTGGTTTTCACTGCTATACCAAAGTCTCCATAACTTACCTCCTCTCAGTACCCGATTTATCATGGTCCCAAACCCCCCAAAAGCCGCCAATACCCTGATCTGGCTCGTCTTCTGTGTGGCCCAATAAGACAACAAGTAATATTTCTTCATTAAGTAGATTTTCCTTTTTCCATCAACAATAATACATACACCAGGTGCATTTACTTCAATGTAAAGAGGAAGCATGGGAGGTATTACACCTTAGAAATGACTAAAATTCTGAGAGATTAAAACTCTGCTTTTAGTCAATCAGGTAACCCCCTATCACATCCTCTCAAATCTAATCCAATCCTCTTTATCCTCACCTGATGGACTGTAAAAGGAAGGATCCCATTTCCTATGTGGAAATACAAAACTTCTTCACATCTTCATTTATTATATTAATTTAGATCTATGAGGGTAGCCATCGTAATTTCAGTAATTTTCGGCAATAAATTGTTTGATTTTTAAGGGCCTCTTAGGGCGGCCCAGGCCTCAATAACGGAAACACTCGAGGGTTTATCATATGGCTGTTTATAGTTCCACATACCTATCACAAAGGATACTCAATTTGGCCGACTTCGATCTTCCGACCTCAGCATAGTATGCCTGGTTTCTCATACAATCATATTTTTGAAGGTGCTCATATGTACAAATTAAAGTGAAAAAGACTGTCACAATTCTATCAAGATAAGAGTAGCAAAATTATGTGTCAGAGAACTTGATCAAGAAAAGTACAATATACTTGTGTTCATCCCAGAGTAGCCTTGTTCTTGACCTTTTTTGTGGTCTTGTTTCTAGATAAATTTTCAATATGCATGACACAGTCCTGCAGCTACGTATCCTGTGTATTAAAGGGGCATTCCACTTCACACGGGAGTGTTATTTTCCGATAGATATTAATTTTAGGAAGTAATAAATGCATACGTCTTCACAATATATGATAAAGTACCCAATTGCTTCACGTGCCTCAAAAGCATTCAGTCTTCTACCAAACTCTCCAAGTACCCTCTAATTGAATTAATCCTATGGCTGAATACAATGCAAAACTTTTAGGTGAGGTTACAAAGCTAATTTCAGGATTGCTAAGAAATCTCGCCTTGTTATGTGTTCTTTGCTATCTTATGAGCAATTTGCATCCAAAAATGCACGATAAACAAAGTGTCTATGCGTATAGGGAATGCATGTGTAGGGTCTGCATGGGTTTACTGAGTGTCATATTGTTTTCCAAAACACATATCGCGCAAATTATCCCAAGGTGAAATCCACAAAATTTGGCTGATTATACTATTCATTGACACATTATCTATTGGAAAACACCACCCCCTTTTGGAGTAGAATGCCCCTTTAAACGGTGTCACATATGTGGTGCCCTGGTAACCCCCATGCAGAGCCTTTTTCATTGTGTACGACATACTAGATATACGCTGTGAATTTTAGTAAGGTATCTTCTAAATGACGAAAAAGAGCAAAAGATTTGTAAAAAAATGTGTGAAATCAAGGTAATTCATTTTCAGGTATCCTTATAACCCCCATGTAGAGCACAAATTAACATTTCCAATCAATTATGATATTTTTCACAGTTAAGTATGATTTATAAGATGACAGGAGCAAAATCACGCGTCAGAGAACTTGACTGAGACTCTGCTGTTTTGGCTTGAAACATGACAGAGTACACCCTTAGCAACGGCCTTAGCAACAGTTTTGCTAACGATTCTGAAAGAAATGACGTAAAAAAACACATTTCCGCATCTGTTACATGTTAAACATTTTAACACGATTCCTTGTACTCCTACTGATGTAATCAGAGTAAAATACTACAGAAAAGTAAGTTCTTTGCATCAGTTTTGTTGTGGAGTACGATCTGAAACCTCCTCAACAACAGCCTTAGCAACGGCCTTAGCAACGATATTGTCACTATAAGCTGGCAGATGTGTCATTCTTCACACATTCATATCTCCGGATTTCATTGATGGATTTCGATCATTTAAAGCTTAATATGCAGAGAAAGATACGTACGGTAAGTCTAACTCATCAGGCAAGGCCCCATAGGTAATGTGACTAAATGAAAGATATTGGAAAGTAAAGTATATATTTTTCACCAGAAAATCACCAAAAAATATGATTTTAGGCAGTCATAATTTCGTGTTGAATCACAATATCAAAAATCAATTGATATTTTTATGATCCTCTTAGCAGGTTCTACCAGCCTGTGAATTTTCGTGGAAAAATATTGATGTTAAATTTTTTGCCCCTCCCCCTTGTTGAAGACACGAAATTTCCAGATCATTTAGGTGGTGATAGGTTTGAAGGGTGATAGCCGGTAGAAAGCTACCATACCAGAATGGCTATCACATCAAAATATATGCCACAGGCCTTCTACTATTCAAAAATAACAAGGAGAATTTGCCACCTCGGAGGTACCGATTTTTCCTCTGGCCCATGGACTAATAACAATAACTGATGATTAAGCTGATGAGTAAAAGCGAAACAAAAGAATTAACAAGTTCCATAATATTTTTGCATAATATACATGACTGTAGCAACCTGTTGAAACTAATTCTAGCCAAGCAAAATTTTTGTACTATAGTACTAGTAGCTGAAAATATTTGTCGCTGTGCTGATACTTATGAAATATTACACTTTCTACTGTACTCAATCCAAAGAACATTTGGCTACAAATATGAATTCAAGACAATAAAACACTTGACAACCAAGACACAGAGTTTGAACTTTGAGACAAAATAGATCTATTCTTCAATGTTGTCTTAACAGATTGGACAACTAAAAACCCCTTTGTAACATCATTCATTATAAAAAAAACCATTGTAATCATAGTGACAACAATCCTTGGCAGATTAAAACAAAGGCTAAATTGGGAGTCATTATGTCTATTTCATCTATGCCTGATTTAGTTTGAAACTATTTCTTACCTTAGTCATGGTTCTGCACAACTGGTCTGTAATATACTGTTCTGAAAACAACAAATAAATGTAGGTTCTTAAAAAGAATGTACCTAGTAAAAGTAATACAGCAACACATTCTAAAGGGAGACAATGAAGCAGCAGAACTATTCAGGGCCGTATTTGTAAAAACCCAAATGGCTTTGATACATTTGTAGAAATCGTGACCGCTATCGCTGTCGCCACAAAAGCTTTAGAGCCCTTTGGCAAGGACGATAGGCGGTACTTGAACACCACTGTTACTCTACTCCCCCTTTTCTTTTCAAGATTCGTCCTCGAATCTCCGAGATCGATATCCCTGTGTGGCACATCTTAGCCTGTTACTCACAGTGTGGCACATCCGCTAGCCTGTTACTCACTGTGTGGCACATTTCTAGCCTGTTACTCACAGGGCCGGCGTGGGAACCAATGTAGAAATTGAGAGGGGCGAGTAACAACAGAAAGAAACAAACATGCCGACACCGGGGATCGAACCTGGGGCAGCGGATTACAAATCGTGACCGCTATCGCTGTCGCCACAAAAGCTCTAGAGCCCTTGGGCAAGGACGATAGGCAGTACTTGAACACCACTGTTACACATTAACGAAAGTTAGACATCCAGGCGATAAGATACACAAGATAATGGTTACTCAAGCAATTGCAACTTCCAAATTTTATCCAGTTGTTTCATCTTGCTCACCCTGTCCTTGGTGCTAATTGGTCCCCAAAGGTCTGGTCTGAAAACAAACAAACGTGGGAACACCTTGTATGTACAATCTCCAAGCAGATCTTTCTGGAATGGCAAGATAGTATACGGGCTGCAACAGTACCCCTTGGCCAATGACGCTGTACGGTGTTGGCCAATGGATAATGTTTCCACTTGTCGTTACTATCTTGCTAACCAAAATATCTAGCCCAGGAGATAACTAGTAGGTCAACATGGTTAAAAGAAGATTTTACAGGGTTTCCAATGTCTCCAAGCAGAAGTATCAGCTGGATGAAGAAAAAGAGAAGAATTGGGGCAAATAGGGACAAAGAAGTTGCCATGGGCTTTCAGTCTTTTGCAGTCTATTCAGTTCACTCCTAGGCCAATTAACTTCTCCTAGGCTTTTATTCCTAACTTGGAAAAAGTCCCCTATACTATTTGACCAGGCAGGAGTCTGGTAGGGACTAGGTTGCCACCATTTTGGTTATAATTTGAGGTCACTGAGATGACATTTTTGTGATTGTTATAGTGAATAGGGGTCATGTGATCCGCCTTAAGTCCGATCGTTGACACCATGGTTGCCATGTTGTGTAACAAAAGTTCCCCGGTTAGAGTTACACAACTTACACAACTGCGTCCCTTTAACTGACAAACTGAGCTGTTCATACTACGCTAGGTAGTACTATCCGCAAGAGTTTATGCCCAATTACAAGTGATTGATGTTGTTTTTTACAAGCAGGGTACGCTATCTTGCCATCAGCAGATTAGATAACTAATTGATATTCAAATTAGTAGGTAAAAGCACAAATGGATATGTAAATTAATCCTTTGTCTTCCACCTGCTTTTTGTTTGCAAGTGCATCACTGTGTCATCAACTGTACGATTGTTTGTATCACACTCACAGACTTCATGGCATATGTTAACAGGACGTAACAAAATCTAATAATAAGGACAGTATCTAGGTTATGTCAAAAATCTGTATATGATCATGTACCAATATGTAGCATGAACAACTAAGGAAACAGAAATTGGTTTAAAATTGGTAAAAAAACATCAACAACTAATTATTTCAAAAGAGCATTACACTGAAACTATACTAGAAGTAGAACAACACTTGACGTGTTTATTTTAATACAGGTAGCGGAGGGTGGGTCAAACATGTAAATGTTTATTTAGTTATGTCAACTTTTAAGGTACAATAATGTTTGCTTTGCTAAGTTACAGAAAGAAATTGCGAGATCTTGACCAAATTATGTTAATTATCTTACTCATTTCTCGAGCAAAATTAATATATCTAAAAGGCCTACCCAAAATGAGACATAAAAGATCTTTCCTAGTGACTCTAGGCCGAAATTTTTGACAAAGAACGACACAAAAAAACATGAAATCAACACGGTAATTTGTAAACAAAATTAACCTAAAATTCGAACATGTTCGACTGTACTTTAGCAACAGAATATGACAATTGAAAGAAACTATACTGCTTCTACGTCTCTTTTATAACCTAAAAAGTAAACTGTCATCAAGTAGATACATGACTGATGTTCTTATTTTCTTTTTAAAAGAATTTTCCAGATTTATGTCATCATCACCTTGGTCGGAAGCCGGAAGTGGGGGAGGGGGGTGTGGAGGAATTTTCTCATTTCAAACCCCAAAATAACATCTAACCCAGGAAAAATTGACATCCCACTATAGATCTAGATTTTATATGCTTTAAGAAATACTGAATGATCATTTTCAAGGGACTTACCTTTAAAATTGGGTGGTAAATATTTGCAGTACCAAGTTTGGCGCGTACGCAGCGAAATCTGACCCGAAGCGATCAGAGGTCATGACCTCCTGATCTCGCCTTGAGCGAGATTTCAGCGGCGAGATTTGGCGAGACTATCATGCCGTCTTTGGCTTTTCCGATATATTCTAATAAGTATGCAAATATTTCTAGTCAAGGACTCGGAGAGTTTTGTATTTTATAGATATGCGCAAATCGTATGACATTTTTAATATTGAGTAACATTCATACACATATAAAGCTAGAGACGAAAGAAAAATCTACAAATTGAGGGAAGAAACTTTAGATTTTGGGAGAATCATGAAAATGCTAAAAATGTATGGAGAAAGCTAGAGATAAACGGAGAATGCAGGGAACAGATTGAATTAAGGATAATAATGAAATCGATGGATAGAAATATCTACAGACAAACCAATGAAAAACGGAGAAAGTGGTAGAATGGAGAAATTCGCATATATTTGAATAATCAAAGTTTGCATATATCGGAAAATTCAATGGTCCTCTAATCGACTGACACGTCATTCATTACGCATGCGTGAAAAGTGTTTTAAAAGTTCCGGGGTTCGGACCACAAGTGCCGGTGTTTTGGCGCACAAAAGTGGATTTCTTCCCTTTCGGTGAGTATTCCAACATCTTTTCCTCAGAATTTGCAAGAATACATTATGATCTCTAAGTGGCATTCGTAGACTGCTCAATAGGCAGCGGGAAAAGGGAGAAAATAAGGCTGATTTTATCGCGTTTTGGCGCCGGCGTCAAAATCGCGTGTGAGCATTTGACCAGATCAGACGACAAAAATCTTGCTCAGGCAACCGAACATGTCAGGTTCAAAAACAAGCTTTTAAAATCAATTCCTTCCAATGTCAGGGTTTCAAAATAATACAATTTTGTCAGAAAATATTATCCATTGCTTTGGATACAATATTGTTTTTCAGGGCGCATTTTTGAGCCGGATATTCCGTGAGTTTGTTTTCTCTCCCTGAAAAAAAATCGTCTGCAAATAAAGTTGTCAAAACTGTCCGATAGAAATAATTTCAGGCGCTAGATATACTTTATCTATTATTATATTTCAGCCATACCATATATGGTATGGTGAAATATATTGTATTCGTAATGTTTCTTTCTTTCTTTCTTTCTTTCTTTCTCCTGTCAAATCTTCAAAGCGATTCATCTCCGTCGTTCCGTGACCGAATGACCTGAAATTTGGCACAAGGGTAGAGTGGGTCAATACCGAGGTGCTGTTTTCTCATTTTTTTGATATCTGCCTCTAAAATGATTTTATTGAAGTTTAAAGGTCATGTTTTGACCAAAACGGTATATTGTGGCCCCCTGTTCCCTTGAATTACAATGGAATGACCTTAAATTTGGTGTAGATAGGCATTAGATAGTTGGTAAAATGATCCAAGTAAAATTTTGGGCATAAACTACTTTAAAATGCTTAACTTCAGCGCTTTTCTGAGGGGAAATTGGTTTTCTTTCGGCTTCCTGCCGTGAACTCCAGTGACCCCAGAGCCCACACGTGCCAGGTGCCAGCGGTCTGGGGAGAGCGAGAGATAATTACTTTATGGACGCCAGCCAATCAGCGACGAGAAAGGCGAATGCTAGTTAATATTCATAAGCGGGGCCTTGCAATCCCGTATATACACAAACAGATGCATATTACAGCCTTACAGTGGCCATATGGTCCCCTTTGCCGGGTTTGAAATTGTAGTTTGCGAGGATTTGGAGTTCAGACAGGGTCATTTGAGCGGTAGCGGACGGTACGCGTGCATTGAACGGTTAGTGTCGATGAATTTACCAACATTCCGCATGGCACTATCAATCATTTTCGGCAGATTTGGACAGGGAAAATTGGACGGCTTGCGTTTAGTTTTGATACGTAAGTTTGACAGTGGCGAGAATGCATGTATTTTTCCCCGAACAAATGTAGGTACTTCTAGTGTTGTTGTTGTTCTTTTTTGACGTAAACTTTGTACATTCAAATTGTAAGTAACTTTAAACTGCCAGAGTTTGAGCCCAATAAAACACTCTCAATACCAGAGTATCACCACTGACCTCCGAAAAGAAACCCCCGAACAAAGTAGAAACACCTATCCTCCAGGTCTCGCACGCTACGAGCAGGAAATTATAACACTCAGACAAGATTACGTCCGATGGCTGATTGCATACAAAGTAAAACAATTTAACAGTGGTATGCAGGGGCATATACTTAACAAAGAATTCGAAGGAAAATGAAATATATAGATAAAGCCAAATCAAGTTAACTTGTTCGTCCTGGGATTTTTCAGAAAAGAAATGAAGCGACAGGGTGGTGAAATTCTTGTAAAATTTCGAGACGTCTCCGTTTATGTAATGGCTCATACAAAACAAGAAGAAGATTGAAGTTTTTAGCTTGAAAAAAACAACAACACTCCTACTACACAGTACCTGCACCTGACAATTATTAAAACGTATGCCCTACTTGCTTAAAAAAAAGTTCACTGCAATAATAAATGCACCCACATCACAAGGAGATTATGACGGTACTTAGACCTAGTTATCGAAGTGGAAATTGTTGAATGGCGTCATGTAATTTCATGACGAAAATCTTCTGAATGGAAGATGCGTTTTTTTTCACTCTCGGAAAAATAGGAGCTGCCGCAATTCTAAAAACCAATCAGTTATGCATAGGCGTTCCTGTGGAAGATTATATTCTTCCATATGGGCCCGGGGCATATTGGGCAAGCTCTGTTTTGACATGGAATCAATTCACAATATTAGTTCTCTTTTGGGGATAACTTACATTAAATATTGCATTTTTGCGCAGGGGTGACTTGGAACAGTCCAATGTTGCGTGGGAATGGGTATGGCTGAAATATGCTGTATTTGCACCCAAGCAAATGTCGGCCTTTCTAGTTTCCGTGCAATGATTTGACTGTCTTGGTGACTCTATCGTCCTTTGCTTTTTCACGATGTATTGCCCTGGTACAAAAATCAATTAAAGAACGCCCATTTTATTGACACCGAAATTAATACCGCAATTTGTTCTGCTACAAGAGCGTCCTTCATAAAATATGTCTGCGTTGTAATTAGTCTGTCGAGGAAAATTATTTTACAGATCATAACATCTATAATATTTCACAAGACGAAGCAGTCGTGGGAACTTGTTTTAAACTCAAAACGGGACGGTAGTATATGTATTTTTAAACCTAGAAATTGAAAGTAGGTCACCACACCAATCATGAAAAATGTGTGTTATTTCAAGACACACATTTACCATTGATTGCTATGTACTGCAGCGACATAAATAAATGAATGGCTATTACCACTTGCACCTTTATGAACGAAAAGCTATTAGAATCTCGGTAAAAAGACATTTCTAGGTAAGAAAATCCCAAACAATTTTCTCATAATGCGTCCGCTGTGCCTATACCTATCTAATTCAATACCAAACTGATGGCTGTGATAGTAGAACACATTCATTTTTCGCCAAGCTCTCTGGAGGGGAAAAACATATTGTTCTATTCTGGTCGGTGTTCAATGACCAAGAACGGGTTCTCGGAAATACAGTCCCAGCGAGACTCGGTATTGAATATGATCGCGCTGTGGTACTTATGGGATTTTGTGTGAAAGATAAAACTCTACTTCTCCAACTTCAAGGCCAAGCAATATTGATCATGTTCTTTTTTATATGTAGTCATAATTTTGACTTTGAACTTGCCATATTCTTAATGCGTGATAGTTGCGTTTAAAAGGTACCAAGTAACTGTAGACACTGGAAATCACTATCAGATTAAGAACATACAGTAAAATTAAGAAATTATGATTTAAAAGTCTAAGAAGTGGGGAAATTACCATATTATCCTATTCTTGTTATTGAATGCCTAGAAGAGGCACCCAATAGAAGACAATTGGTCATCTTTATTATTGAAATCACCAAGAAATCACTAAAAAAGCACATAAAATAGGAAGTGGGAATTGGCCCTTTATTGCCTCTTTACTGCACAATTGTGCAGGCCATATTTTAAAACATGGCATATTGCCGTGTCACATTTCAGTGATCTGTCAATTTATAGCTTTTTTTCTATATGGTCAATAGTTGAAATCGCTAGCTGCAAATAAAACGTACTGACCTGAAAGGAGACAATTGTTTACACACAATTTGATGCTACTGTGAAGGTTATACTAGTAGGGGGATGCCACGTATACCTGGGGTATAATTACATTGTGTACCTATTGTTATGTAAGTCAGCTCAGAATGTCATTGAAAATGAAAGCTCTCAAATTACTGGGATTTCTATGAATCAGTATGATGAATGGAAGGGGATGAATGATAAGTTATGGTTGGTTGAGTAATCATAACTGGAAATGCAACATTTTTCTACATGGCCTAACACAGAAATTGTTTTTCAGGCAAGCGATGACAGCTGGTTCTATAAACAATACAGCTTGTCACACTTGGTGCATTTCTAACACATTGTTTTACAGTGAAGTGCTACACAATATTTAAAGGAGCTCATACATATGCATGTATTTGATGACAGTGATTTCTACCAGATTACATTACTTTGCTCTAGATGTGTCAGGTAAATTTACATGTATATTGGAAGCCACTCTCAAGATGAAATTATGATCTGATTTGTTTGTATTACATGCCTGGAAAACTGCCTCATGATATAATGTACCAGGTTTGTACTGAGAATTATAAGGTGTATAATCCGATATCCAGGCAGATGTGTTTGATCCACACACTCGGAAGAACACCCTACTCTTTTTGATAAGAGTGGTGAGTTTTTTAACATGCTCGAAGTGTGGCTCTCCTTAGATATAGGGCCTCCATTTAACATCCTAACACTCTTAGACGAAGCTACTTACTCATTCATACCTGATTTGAGTGAGGAAATTGGTGTAAAGCACCTTTCCTAGGGGCACATCTTTGAAGTTTGAGACCTGTCAGGGATTCAAACCCAGTACCTCTGGATCCAAGTTCTAAGTCAACAACCTAAACCACAAGTCCACCTTTCCACCATACCGTAGTACCGTAATGATGATTTTCTAATGATGCGTTTATTGTCTTTTCTAGGAAGATAACACACCACAATTTTTAGCCATGGAAGTTGCAATCCTGAACCACTCCCTGAAGAGAATACTTCTGACCATTGCCTGCTGTTTGATACTGCTGTCTATCGTGAATTCTGAGGAAGATTATTACGAACTTCTGGGGGTCGAAAGAGATGCAACGAACAAGGAGATCAGGAGAGCCTTCAAGAAGTTAGCACTGGAGCAACATCCTGACAAAAATCAGGTATGTCAATTGTCATTTTTGATATCTTTAGGCAAACATCTTTAGAATAAATAGATGGTGGCATATGTGTAGTCAAGTGGTCTGGATTAGTAAGAAGCCGAACGGTAAATTCGAATTCCAGCTGTGTCGCTCAGCCGTCGTGCACATTACTGGAAAAGCAGTAAGTATTAGTCTATAGAATTAGAACAGGACGTTAAAGCACAATCCACTATTCATTATACTCGTCAAAAATAGCTAGGGGAATTTTCCTTGTACATTAAAATTGTAAATATTGTACATAGTGTCTATCATCTCTGTCGCGACCAGTGGAAGAATAGCTCGTTAGTGAGTCAAACTTGCCCAAGATTACTTGCACTTTTCAATCACTTTCACAAGACAGTAAAATTCCCTACAGTGATGCTAAAAATTCTGTGTACCGTACCATTCTAGATTTGTATTCTGGTGCAGTAAACAGTAAAAGCCCAAATTGAGATTATGATGTTTCCCAAAGATGTGATTTACGGCCTTAAGTGCCGACGTGAGTTGCCGCGATAATAGACGAGCTACTTAAGAAAAGCGAACACTCTGGGATCTTCAAGGCTAGCACTTTGCTTGAAATGTCCCTATTCTTGTCTCCAGGCTACATACTCTATCTATGATTGCAGAGGCCGGACTCTAACATGTGATTCTTACTATGTCTCCCAAGACGCAAACAAATGGCTCATCAGGTTGCAAGGAAGCAAGTTTTTCTTACTGCGATTTTGTTATTTATCTCAAAAATGCAATTAACATGTATGATATGTACCAAAAAATATCACATGAAGTGATCTCTATGTAGAAAACATATATATTGATTGAAGAAATAATAGACAAGCTACTTAAGAAAAGTGAACGCTCTGGGATCTTTTGCTAGCACTCTGCTTGACGATTCCCTATTCTTGTCTCCAGGCTATAATCTATGATTGCAGAGGCCAGACTATAATATGTGATTCTTACTACGTCTCCCAAGACGCAAACAAATGGCTCATCAGGTTGCAAGGAAGCAAGTTTTCCTTACTGTGATTTGGCTATTTATTTGAAAAACCCAATTTAGTTGATATATGATAATTTGATTATTACATACTGATAATATCAGATGAAGTGTTCTCTATATTGATTGAAGAAAGGGTATATTTCCAACTACCTTGTCAGCATTATTATTGATGCATTGGAGATAGAAAGATATCAGACTTGAAAAGTTTCCAAGGAAGATGCAATGGTTGCTGAATTGATGGAGATATGGTGATAAAAGCTCAATGTCTGGTGTGATACTGTAAATCATGTACTCTTCAGTCTTCTGATGTTTCATGTTTTATGGCTGTAGAAACAGGGTACACTTTAATTGGGCCATTTTGGTTTTATTTCCTATGTGTATATTTTGCTTTTCATTACTTCAGAGCTATAGTTTTTATACATACTATTAGTTGCAAGCATCGAATCATGAAAAGATGTACAATACAGTAACATGGATATAATATAGTAGACCAGGTCCGGAAATAAAACATACCCTATTGGAGTTCAGAACTTCTTTAGTAAATGTAAGTTGGTTAGTGTCACTGTCAGCGCAGAAAAAAATAAGAACGGATCATGCCTTCGAGAGTTATCAACCAAAGATTGATGTGTACAGAATTCTTTTTCCCTACAATTATCATAGAGTGGAACTCATCGCCACCAAGTACTGTTCGTAGGGACATCCTAAGTTGATAGCTTTGAACATTTGTTTACAGCTAGGTGTGGAAAGGTTAGATGAGACAGGTAGTTAAGTGTAATAACTGTAATACATCCACAAAGATTAGACATCCAGGTAATAAGATATGACAAAAAAGCAGTTACTCAAGCAACTGGATATGATTTTGGAAACGGTTAGACGTTTCAGATAGTATCCACTATCTTTCGTGAGTGATAATACTGTAATAATATGTCCAGCTGATACCGTGCTGCGTACTTACAAAGCTGGTGTATTACACTGAAGGGCAGTTAGAATGGTTATTTAGATTATATAGAATGATAGAGTGTTAACTGCTGATAGCTTCATTCTATGACTATGAGGCTAGGCAGTAAAATCACCCCATGACTTGGATAATAGGGGACAAATGCTTTAGAAAAGCAATTACAATTTGAAAATGGAGATCTAGTATTATATCGTACATTTTGCACTTGTAGCTTAAGAAATCTCTAAAAAAACTCAAAATGATGAATCTGTTTCAAGTACAGATTAATTTCTTCTCACCCGACCAGAAATATCACATTATCACTATATCAGTAATGCATGTATGTCGGATGAATGTTAAATACGCGTCTTGGTGCCATGTCATGCAAGGCAACACTTCAAAGAACAGCAATGCCCTCAACAAGTGCTGTCAAGATTGAGTTGGACCCATTCCAGGTTTCAAACTTACTGGTCTGTAAGTGGCTGGTACTGTTGGGATTTGAATCTAAAGGGATGGTTTTAGTTCCGTGATCTTTGTTGACTTGGTGTGCAATCATCGCCGCTGTGTACAGAAATTTTATTTTCAGTGTGTCTGAATATTTGTGTTCTTGTGTGTTTGTAGGGTATTTCAATAAAATGTCAGAGTGATGGGAAGTGATTAGGAAGATGGTAACACACAAAGTGTGTTAGCCTTTTAGGAGTGACAGGAAGTAGAGATCAGAGGTGGTAGAGCTAGTAGTCAATTATCAGACATGACAGGTCATGAGGTCAATGGAAGAGTCCACTGATACATGATCACACCAGGAGGTATTGTATATTGTCTGTCAGTCTTTTTGCACTGGTACATTTTCTATCAGTATCATTGTAGATTCAGTGCCTTATGTGTTACTAGCATGAATTGCCCGTGGTATTGCCTCCAGTAGGCAAACCTTTCTTGAATCTATACCGTTGTGTGGATGCATCTGTACCTTTGAGTATTTGGGCTGTAATCTAACCTAAGATGCCATTGATGTCATCATTACACGCGATGGACATCTGAGAAATGTAACGTGGCTCTCGACTGAAAGTGGAGCTGTATAGAAATGTCCTTAAGTGCCTTATAATCTGTTATATGCCATCATCAAAGAGTGAAGGGTCAGATTTGCTGGGTATGATTTTTTGGTCTATAGCCTTTGGATTGTAAGCAAAGTAAGGTTACATAGATTGTGTACGTTATACTTATAGATAATGTAGCCTGTTACCTCATTCTATGGGTGCCAAAGTACAGATATTTGAATGATGCCTTTGGTGGCTAACCTCAGGAAATGTAATACAGTAACTATATATTACTTGCATAACACTGTACAGGGTTCGAAATACACATACTTAACTTGCAATTTGCACATAATTTTTGAGATTTGCATGTAAAATTATTCTGAACTTGCAATCTTGCATGTTGAAAATACCTGGCCTATTGGAAAAATACTGAGGAATTAGACCCCCTACTCTTAGACAAAAAGACAAATGGACGTGTGTCTTTATCCTTTCTTGTTTTTGCCAGTAACTTTCTCCGGTAGCTTTACTAGATGTAATCAAAATTCACCGATTCAAGCTAGCGATACTCGTTGCCATCGCCGCCTAGTTGTATTTTGCATGTAAATTTTTCAAATTGCATGTAAAATTTTTGCCAACTTGCAATTTTGCATGTAGCAAAAAAAAAGTATTTCGATCCCTGCTGTATGTCTCTATACTACTTGGAGTTAGAGCCACAATATACTCTCATGTCCCTAATAAACATACCTTCCGGAATAAACATACCCCCCGGACAAATCTTCAAAATCTAATAAACATACCCCCCGGAATAAACATACCCCCCGGAAAATGACCAAATTGACATGTAGACTGTGTCCATGCCACTTCTGTTCAAGGGAAAGAAGATAATAAGCAGGTAGGTTATTTTTATTTACATATACCTGATCACCAAATCAGTTCAATATAGCTGTATGAATAATGAATATTGAATAACTATAGATATCTTGTTCAAATTATAATATTTTCTCCATTTTCTAATGAAAGGTATACAGACTCCTAACCAGGGGCCAACAGTGCTTTCAAATTCAACAAGTGAAAATTTACATGATACATGAATTTTCTACTCAGAACTTGAAGCAAGTAATCAATAAATATTTTTGTACATTACTTAGAATTACTGGCATATCAATAAAATCATTATAAATATAGCTCCAAGTACTCAACCATATATGTTTTAGACATAACCACCAATTAAAACACACATCAACACTCCCAAAATGGACACAAACTGTTCACAAAGTTTTTGTGAGAGCTCGTCTGTGAAGTAGCCCAGCATTCAGGCCACAAATACTAAATATGTTACAGATTATATTTTGACACTAGAAACCGCTAAAATTAGAAAATTTTATGATTATTTCTGAAATTCAACACTCTGAAAATATATATGACATTTTGTGCCCATCATTACACCGAAATAAAATCATTTTCACCCGTTTACGGCCTCATTTTAGTGATTCGAATCTGCATGCAACAGGGTGCTAGCTTTACTGTCAGTGCGTGTTATTCCTGGCAGCCATGTTGGATCAGTTTCGGTCTTTTTCTTCAAGTTTAAAGCTGTTTTTACGGACGGATTTCTGCTGTTTTTGGAGAATTTGCGGCCCCAAAACTCACATTACAAGGGAAAGAAGGTTCTAATTGTTGTTTCTTATGTGAAGGAATTATCATACGCTGCCGATAGCGCATGGAACCACATGGTCGGAAAATATATACTGTACCTGTACATGCTAAAATTATGTGATCAGTGTGTTCATTTACGATGTAAATAGAGACTGTAAAAGTTGTTTATATAAAAAATTGTGCTTCAAAACGTCAGTGTGGCGGCTTATTTTCCCAATAATAACATTTACTTTGTACATTCATAGCGAAATCGACCGATATTTTACATAATCGCTAGGATGTTTGGGTCACAGTGGAGGGGAAATCCGAGCCGCTTCGGCCAAAAATAGTGAATTTTGAGCAAAAATACCGCGGACATATGGACAGAAAACCCCAAACTTTTTATCATGCGGTTGTCCCTGGTTAGCAAAGCCCCAATTTTCAAAAAAATAATAAACGTACCGTCCCAAATAAGAACGTACCGGGTGGAATTTTCCTGGGAAAAAAATAAACGTCCCGGTACGTTTATTAGGGACATGAGAGTACAGGGATTCTCATGTTATCCGTCAAGCTATGCTGATAGAATCAACTTCAACCATTCGACAGCCAGTAGAACAGATCTGACTTCCTCCAAGATTGAACGTAGGGATCAGGTCTAGGTTTCCTAGGAAAAATCCTTGGAGTTAGAGCCACAATGTACAGTGATTCTCTTGTTATCTCCCAAGCTATATGCTGATAGAATCAACTTCAACCATTCGACAGCCAGTAGAACAGATCTAACGTCCTCCAAGATTGAACGTAGGGATCAGGTCTAGGTTTCCCAGGATGGATCCTTAGAGCCACTTTAAGCCGAGAACCCAGGGTATCAGTTTGTGACCCTTATTACACATTTGTTGGGCCGGGCCCATCGCTGTAAACTGCTGGAATTGCTTGCTGTCAGATGTGATGTATTCAGCAATGAATAGGGCTGTTTGGGTCCCAGAGCTGCTGTTGACTTTTGCCACAGTTGCTTTTTGAGAGCGCAAGGTGCCGGTTATAATAGCGAGTCCCAATCTCAGTGCAAAGCAGGGAGCCGTTGATTCTTTTAGAAGGGAGTGATGTATTATGTAGAAACATGACCAGAAAGCAAAATTCAATAGCTACCATTGCAGGCTCCCTAGTTTTCGGCTCATTATTTTATAGTATGTGCTGTTTTCTGATTATACTGGGTAGTTGAAACTTGGTACAATTTGAAAAAAATCTTATGCATGTTGTTGTACATGTACCTCTTTGAAATACAGTGTACATGATTGTATTTAGAATTTTTTAAAATTTATTGTTTTATTCATTTTGTGAATTTCTCTTAATAATATGCATTTTCCTATTGGCACCCATATACATGTTGTATACTGATATAAAAATGCAGCAACAGGCACATGTGTGCATATTACAAGACTCTGAAGACAGGAAATAAGACTTTTCATAACCTATTCTGGGACCTATGGCCTAACTTCCTGTCAGTGATTTCCAGTTGCCTAGCAACCTTGCCATTGCGATCTTTCCATCCTACCACTCCTAATACACCTAATACATAATCTCACATCCTGCAACCAATTACACAGGCTGAAACAATACCTCCATTTTCACGTAGGTAAATAGCACATACACATGTAGTTAAAGAAGTCCCACCAAAAGCTTGTTACAGAAGCTAGTGATATTAACTGCTCACAGCAAATGTAGAATACTGTCTGTGTGTCATTATATTAATATGAATTGTTATTCATTTTTCCTCAAAAAAGCATTTCATAGTTTAAGAAATGATCTCATTTTTTAAGGTTTGACTTCTGAAACTGTTAGCTATTGCAAAGGATGTTAATCGTGATATATAGGTTATCGAACCATGTTAATGATCACCTCATTTGGAATCATTTTCCTGATGGCCTGTCTAATGATACTGCGCCAAGGTAGTATAGGTGATTTATTATCACCATATACAGGAAAATAATGAATGCATGAACATCATGATGTAGTATCTTGTCAGCAGTATAATATATCAGCAACAATATGTAGCAAGATGAAATGAATTTGAAACTTGCTTCCAATGAATGCACATTTGTAAATCCTGGTAAGAAATTGGTTTGTTATGAATAAGACTATTATGATGGCCATACGTTTTAGATGATGTATACAATCTTTTCATGACGGTTAATGCATATGATACTAGGAATAGCTAAACTTGGCATTGAACCTTTTGTTTGGTGTAACATTAATTTCTTTTATGATACATTGTATGTGAAACATGTCTAGCTTCATAATGAGCTCCAAACTATGGTTGAATGAATCTACACAATTAAATCATGAATTATGGCAGATTTTTTTGTGTTGACCAATGCTTGATGCCATGACTGACAAGTAACTGGTATCAAAGTCTCACTCATGGAAAAGTCTTACTTGCCCGATCGGACAAGTGGGGTAGGATGTGCTCTTGTCCGGACATCACTTTTACTTGCCTTGGACATCCAACTAGTGGACTTGTCCAATCCTGAAGAGAAAGTTACTAGTAGTCTTGCAGTTCTATGTGCCAATGGGCACTACAACTACGACGTACAAGGGTCCAAACGAATGAAAACACTGCATGGACTATTTATACATGAAGGTACACATAACAAGCATCATAGACATGCGAAACCTTCTTGTCTAATCTGAATACTTCACATGGGTGTGCAGGTCGATACAACAGGCAGAAAAATCTTTAGCAAAGTCATCAGAGCTCTGATTAGTTCACAGGCTTCTCCACAAGTTCTGCCAAATAGTGGCTGATAGATGTCCTTTCATTGGTCTGGAGGTCAGAGACGAACTTGGACTATACTATTCACATTGAGGCAGTGCACAGTACGCTGTCACAGTGTACAGTATGCTGTAACGTACTGTAACTGCAGAAATGTTCGCGGTGGATTAATATTCGCGGTTATCGTGGTGACCACTTCACCGTGAACTTAAAACCACAGCGAACATTTTTCTATTATGGAAATAGACTGCAGTCTATATGGTGTTACCGCAAACTTAAATCCACCGCGAAAAGTCATTTTTCCCAGTACCGCGAACTTAAATCCCCGCGAACTTAAATCAATTTACAGTATACCGTATACAGTCCAACTGGATAACTTTGCATTTACACACGCTGAATTATTGTACAGAATACCCTGGCAAATTTTGTGTGCAATTAACCTGCTTCTACTGTACATGTTATTTTCCCTTGATGTCAAATGATTTCAACAATTAACAAAGCACACATAACTTAAAAGAATGCATTGAATAATCTATGAAATTCATTGCTAAGTGATCTGTCAAATCTTCGGCAGCATTAGGGTTGGGTATTCCCAACTGCAACCACGATAGCCATGTCGTTGTCTTTGACGTGTGTCTATTTGGGGACTGAAGATTTTTCGGGGAGGACTGAAAGTGGTCATCTTACAACCAAGTCTGACTATGGAAATAGTAGGTAGAAATTAGTAATTTCTATAAATTACATTACCTGTTGGATGTACATGAATGGCGCCGCAGGTGTGGTCGTAGCTCGAATGCGAAGGCACATGTATGCTCGCCTGTACACTGGGCATACGACGACAGTACTGGGTTGACCAGTAAGCCCCTAAACGTGTGAACACCTGACTATAGCTAGGGTTCATTTTTTTCTAAAAGTGAGTCCAAGATCTGGTCCAGGGTCATTTTATTTTTGGACTTGGCCAAGAGGAAAACAGGATTTATACATCATGTACACAGTAGGTACTGGTACCCACCCCTACGTAACATTCATTGCAGCATTGTAGCAGCCTCTAGTGAAAAGGCCTAGGAGTAGGAGGCAATCACAGTAAATGACAAATTTGTTGAGATTGGATGGACGAATCAAGCACTGTGTGATGATCTCTGACTCATTCCTAAGGCTATGACCATTTGACCATCTCATTTTACAAATTGCCAAGTGAAACTGCAAGGCTTATATTGTCCAGAAGACCTTGATACTATTCACAAGGAAATTGAACCCTACAAATTGCTTTCTTGGATGAGCATAAGATGAGAAGAAGACCTTGAACCAAAAGTCTCTCATTTCATCTCTCATCACATCCATCCCTTTATAGGGGCACCAAAGAAGATCAGGTCTCTCCACCCTTCTTGGTTTTCCTTTCTTCTTACTGTTTCACATAGAGCCAAGTCTTTCCACTCTCAGATATCATTCTCAAATCTTTTCTATTGCCTATCCCTCTTTTGCACCAAAAATAAAAATTTATTCAATGTTGAAAACAAAAGTTTGGAGTAGGGGTGGGTTTCCAGTACAGAAGATTCAGGTACAGAATCTAGTTCAGGTCCAGACTGACCAGAGTATCAGGTCCAGGTCCGGACTTGAACCTGGACCTAATCATCTCTGAAAACTTGTGAATGGGCGATACTCAATCAAAACAATGGTCATTTTGCTACAAAGGAATCTGTTTAATGGAGTATCCGACATCCACTGGCATGTTGAAATCCTACCTTCATTTTGTAAACAACACCAACTGTCTCAGTCTGTAACTTAGACCAAGTTCAACTGTACATGTAGAAACTTTGTTAAAATGACCATCAACTCTCCTCTACTTTATTTTCTTAGACTGGCAAGCCATGAAACAACCAAACCTTGCCAGTATTAATTGTTCATTTTCTAATCGTTCCAAAATCCGCAGTCCACTGATTTTTTTTCAGGTCTGGTTTTATCCGGACCGGTTCAACAAGGGAAAAAAAAGTTTTTTACTGGTAGAGCGGACCAGTACGTATACCCTCTCCTAGTCTGGAGTATAGATCTGAGTGATTGTTGCAGCCTCCCTTCCTGCCAATCATCCAGGAATCCCGCAGTTATCTGTATTCGATGTCTCATCAGCAGAGTAGTTACACTTTTTCAGTGATGACTTCCCAACCATGAAGAATGCCAAGTAATTCCACTGTTTGCGACGTGGCGAAATTTCCAGATGCATCAACCCCACAACCAGAATATCAAGAAACCCCGGGACAGTTCTAAATGAAAATGTTGTGTATGCTGAATCGTTCCGCATGATTGAAACAGATTACGCTTGCCGGTTGGAGTCTTTTCAGGACGTCCGAGGAGCTTGATGTCAATCCAGGCAGAAATGATTTCAACTGCCAATTTGGCTGTGATAATTCTCATGGATTAATGTGTGAAGACACTCTAACGAGTTGGTGGTTATTACTTCCTAATGCTTGAAGCAACTCCGAGAATGATAAATTTGATGCATTTTTCAGTAGAAAATTATGATACCATTCTAGGTTGAAGCAGTTTCAATGATGAAGAAGTTTCCTGAATGTGTGTGTCAATGATGAAGAAAGAAGAAAATGCATGAATGTCAGCAAAAATATATGTTGTGGCATACCTCGGCTGCCAACATTTGATATAGGTGTGTGAAGCCATTTGGTATTTTACAGTATCACACTGGCTTTTACTTGTATCACACAAATTATTTGGACACAATGTTGCATATGTCCTGTGCATTACATTCACCATTCATTGTCTATGATTTTTATGTTTGAAGACACCAAAAAACTGCTGAAGATTTCTGCATTAAAATGTGTGGGTTTTCTTTTTGGTGAGTGTAATATTTAGTGGGTCAAGTTGGCCTTTACTTTACTAGTAGGCAGTCATCAGTTACATGTACTTTCACTCCTGTACCTCAGTTGTATACAGAATATAACAAAGTGTATTCTCTTTGTGATGTCTCATGTAATGTTTATCCTCCACAAAAAAGATAATATGGATGTCATCTGTACATACAGGATTCTGATGATCCGACACCCCTACAGAAAATACCAATATTTCAACCAATGCTAGATAGATGAAAAATGATATGTGATAGTACACGTTCTAAAAACATGCACTGAGTAACAATCCGTTTTAAGTCAACATTTTGCAAGATGATAACTGACATCAAGATTTGGGGTCTCCAGAGGATGTCATCCGTGAAATCAACTTTATGTGAGTGGTAACAAGTTTTGAAATGTCAGGGGTTGACACCGCTGACTTCAATCTGTGTATCATTATAGTGGCAGTTAGGAATGTCAGGTTCCATATGTTTTTCAAATGTGAAAGGTTATCGTGTTGACTCCCATGCTAAGAAGTTTGAGAAGTCCAGAAATTAGTGTTGGGACTTGTATTCTCTAGTATGTAACTTGTACATGCTATAGGGTGCGTAGTCCAGTTTTTTTAACGGCCTTGCATTTGAATTCTGGCTGTGTCAATCACCTATTTGTTACTATGATATTTGTAAGAGGAACGCTACTGAAAAGGGCGCGATTGGATCCTTCTAATCTAAGGACAGGACTTTAGACTGTGGCCCAGTCTGCATTGGGTTTTTAAAGAGCCAGGGAAATGGACCATTATTATCCTGTCAAACATTATAGAACAAAGAGTTTTCTATTTTGAACACCCACCCACATTAAAGTCATGATCCGTCCCAGTGGGTCAGAAATTTCAAAGAAAAACGCTTCTATGTTGAAGACTACACCCCCCAAGTATAGACTGAACCCAGTGGATGTAGCCTTCAACAGAGAAGGCAACACATTTTTTTACCTTTTCTGAGAGGATTTCAAGCCAAAAAGTTATAACCGGCAGTTCTGTCCTATTATTAATTGTTGTTTTTCTGTATTAGTGTTGAGATAGAACCATGAGCGAATAGCGCCTCTGTTCTCTGTCTTGACCAGCTAGAAGAATAGCTCTTTGCTCAGCTAAACTGTTTGTCATTAATTTCAGTTTTTTAAATTCTCATCAAAGTAGGTGTATACTTTAAGGATAGATTGTAACAAGTTGAACGTTAAGCTGACCTCATATCTTTAAATGTAAACACATCTTTTCATACAGCTCCCAAAAGGATGACATTTTTTGTCGTTTGATGATTCCTAGCTTTCAGGATCCAATGTCACGGTTCAACGTGCAAGCAATAAATGGTTAAGTACCTATAAGAGAGTTTCCTTGTACTCTGACATATGCATGTTCCTATCTCAGAGTAACATGACTGCCAGTTTAAGTATCAGATGTAGTCAGCAAGTCTGGTGGATAGATCACTCTTTTGTGTACCCTGACTTTTACATGGCTTTGTACTATCTTGTAAGTTGACTGGAGGTTATTTATCTACGACAATGTTTGAAATACTGGGCGTATTTCATGTACTTTTGTGCCCCCTACATTGAAGCTGTGCAGCTAATTTTCAACTTGGGGTGCACTTATTGTGACTAAGCTTTACCCACCTTTATTCTTTAGTTTAGTGCACCTACAATTCTCGTAAACGAATTTTGAGCCCATATTGGATAAAACAAGTGAAAGAAACTAGGCATACTGTACATACTGAAGTTAAAATGTCCATGCTACGACCAGCACAGTCAAACATAAAAAGGCATGTACTAGCAAATATACTGTCTGTTCCTGTGTTTTTAGAAACAGTTACCTTGAACTAGAGTTTGAACCTGAAACCTATATTACAATGTCCACCACGTTCCTTGAGACCTTTGGTATGTAGCGCATGATGTTCTTTATGCGCAAAAGGCACTCCGTGTCTTATCCTGATTAGCTCATGCTTTTAAAGCTGTAAAACTTGGATCACCTCTCTAACACCGGTTGTAAACTTTCTTTTAGGGTACTCTGAGATGCTGCAAATTGTCAGATATATCGCCTGTAGCAGTGCAGATTTATCTCTCTGAAAAATGAGGATAAAATGTTTAAATTTTATGTTGTTTTAAACTCTCATAATGTTAAAATGATAGTTATCTAATAAAGAACTGAAAATTAAAGACAAAACAAACTTATTAGATACTGTAACACAAGGTGTGATATTACCGGCTATGCCAATAGTTAGGGACGTTGACATTTTTACCTCCAGGAAAGAGGTTCACCTCAGATGGAGGTACTGTTTCTGGTTGTGCTTTTGTGTTTGTACCTATAGCTACCGGTAGTATAACTTATAAGGTCTTTTTGATGGATTTGTAAACTATGAATTTTAGTATGTTCTTGGTAGTAAGTGAGTATTTTTAGGTACTGTGCACAGCATTAGAGGCTGGTACCCCCTTCTTGGAAATCGTGTGGTATAGTCCATGTCTGCCTGATGAGGTCAATGACCTCAAATTGGGACATCCAAATTGAATAGCACATGATAAGGCTAGTGTTATGGCACTAAAATTCTCAAATACCCTAAATTCACAGAGCTATGAGATCTTTTATTTCTTGTTCAGTTGTTGTTATCTGTTAGCATTTTGCAAATGCAAGCTTATTCTCTCTATCAGACTGAGTGTTCTAGCTAAAGCCAGCCTAAAACTTTGTTCCATCCCCAGGATTTTGAATGGAAGTCTTGTCGAAGGCGTGACGGTCCTTGGGGGTGCAAAGACATGCTCCCATCTGGAATGCTATTTCCTTGATTTTGAAGGGCAAATTTTGCTGGTAGACTCAGCTTGGTTCAATTAATTTCTATACATGCCGACTTTTGTCCGTCACAGAGGATGGAGTTGGCAAATTTTTTGTCTGTCCCTAGCAGAAAGGAAGGACAGAACCCTGCTCTCTATACAGCTCATTGACAGTCTACCAGCTGTTGTCACAGTCCATCCACTGTGCTATTCTTGTGGCCACTGCTTATACAGGACTGCTTAGCAGGATGTTGCTGTACTTGCTGTATTGATTTGTGAAGACTGCAGCAGGATGTAACATGCTGTGCAAACAAGGTGTTTGTCAATGTACAGCTTTTCCTACAGCTTAAGGATTAGTCAAGAGTCATTCCGTAGTCTGGGTTTTCTCAACGTTATAACAGGGTTCTAGCCAGCATCTGTCCTTCCAAATTTTGCTGCTGGGGATGGAAAAAAATTTTGCCAATTCCTTCCTCTGTGACAGACAAAAATCGTCATATAAAGATACTAATTGAACCAATCCTAGTCTAACTGCCAAATTTGCCCCTTAGAATGAAGGAAATAGCATTTCAGAATAGAATAAAACCTGCAAAGAACCATGACTATAGTAACATGATATACATTACACTATAAGTATGATAAATGTAATACTGTTTAGTCTAATTACCATTGCTTTGACTACCACTGTGCCTCCTTATACTTGCAACTGAAGACTTTTATGCAACAAGTAAAGACTTCATGTATGTGATTTGCAGTTTTAATTATTATAGTCATTGTAGTGTGTGTGATGTATGATACTATAAAAACCTTTGGCATTATTACTGTGGGTGTAAACTATAAACAAACGGGATGCCTGTGTAGCAGCTGACTGATGATTATGACAATAAACACACACATGTAGAACAAATTATATGTCACAGATAGTATACCATATTTTTGGAAATTATTGATCAGATTGTTTGACCTTTAAAAGTGCAGACAGAATGGAGAATTGACTGCCACAGATCAAATCCCAACACATATACATGTACATGTAGCAATTTCTTTTCTTAAGTCTAAAGAGGGGCACAGCACCCCAATGCCCTAACCATATGCCCCCTTACCCAGGGGAGCAGATTAAAACATAAAATTCAGATTGACCAGGGATGCTACTGGGTCACATGTGGCTTAAATCGTCAATTGTGACCTGTCTGAAAATAATTTCTCCCTACAAGAAACCGTAAAACACTTAAAATTCTCAAAAACTCCACTCTTTGTCATCATACAGAATACTGCTTCTTGCCTCCATGCAAATCCATTCTCAAACTAGAGCTGCAAATTTTTTTGCAAAAATGCAGAATGTTTTCCCACTAGACTTGTGTCATGATGATGGTGATGTGTCAAGCTACTCGCATATAATACTATACCATTAGGTTTGCCCAAAGTACTGTTTGTGAGTGAAGACAGAATTGAGCTTATGATTCATGGGAGTACAGGCTGTATCTGAGTAGCCTGACATGATACGCAGCCCAAGTAGACAGCCCGGCCTTTTTCGTTAACCTTTTCTGCTAGGAGGAAGAAAAAGATGCACCAGCAAAAACAATGTTTTCTCCTTTGGGAAAACATAAGAAAAGAACCCTGTCTTGAGACTGAGGAAACTATTCATCATCTTCACAATGTCCCTTCCCTGTTAGAGTGTATCATAACTCATGTTTCTAAAGGTGTACAGAGGGCAGCATTGTCTTCCAGCTACAAGATCTACAGGTCGTGATTTATTTTCCATATGCAGTGTGTCTACCACAGGGATCAAGGTAGTCTTATTCAGTATGTCTGCACTGGTTAGGCATAGGACTGGAAGAGATGGGTGCTTATGTTCTTTTTGTGCACCAAAGAGTGAGCTGTGCACCATATTTTTAACTGTGGGTGCATGTAGGTATTTACGTTCCATATGTACGTACGATTGTACATGTAAAGGCACCAATAAATGTATTTTTGTGTTTATAATATACATGTACTTTTGACATCGTCTTTTTAGTGTTTAGGTGGCCATCATATTAGTTTTAGAAAAATATGAAGCCTTTATTGTATTACTTGCTCAAAATGATGAAGTTAGCCACAGAATTTATTATTCAAGCTATGAACAGAGACAGTAAGGATAATTTCTGTTAGATTTTGCTAATATATTACTTTTTCTTGTGTTGTGTACCCAGTTTCTGTCTATGCACCAACATGCATAGGTGAGGTTCCACAAAAGGCTCTCTCTGTGAGGTTACATGCAATAGTGCCCACACCTGAAGACCTGTACCTTACTGGTTAAACTGTACACATAGCCTGTCCTTGGTGCTGATTTCCTGGTGATTGTTTTTGGCAGCTTTTCATGGTGCTGATTGGAAAATACACACAATCTCAGGGGTTTTCTAGTCCATGATTCAAAGAATATATTATGTGAAAGGTGGATCAACCTATGGAAAGGTACCAAAAGTACATTTTCAGTGACATTTACTTCAATCTTGGTATAACTCTTTTAGGTGTGGTATAACCCCAATGGTGCTGTATAACACTGTATGTCTCATCTACCACTACTGTAAAAAAACAACTACTTGGTATGCATGTACAGTATGATCCTTTACAGTACCTCTCCTCCCTATAGCTAGCTCTACCCATAAAGAGCAAGGATAGATTAGCAGACAGCTACAAAAAAGCAGATGTCGACACACGTATGAAAAATGAGATATTTCAAAGTATAAACGTATGGGTCTTCCGTTTCATGTTCCTAGTCCAAACAGGCTAGGGTCAGACTTTGTGTCTCCTTACCATAACCATGGCAGAACATCGTTCATCATTTGACAGATAAGTACCTCCACTCAGTAGGCATTGCCTCTGAACTTCGCCACGCCTGACTGCCTTGTAATTATACGTAGAGACAAAAGCTACCGGAGACAGACTGGCAACCTATGAAACCGTCCAAAGTCATAAAATCTTAACGATCGTGACTTCACCATTCCTACTAATCCTTCCCAGTATCACCCATAACCTTGACTTGGAATGTCCATAAATTTGCCATGTTGGCACTTACGTTGTATTTTTAGCCGTATTGCCAGATGGTCTTTAAGCGTTAATGGTCAGAACTCGCTGAACCAATAGAGATTCATTGTTACAAGGAAGCAGTTTATTTTGTCCGTTTTCTATGAGATTATGGACTAGTTTGATAAAGGAAGTGATAAAGTTACAAGTGTCATTAAAGCTGCGTTAACTGAGCTACTCAGAAGTAGTAAAAAGTGAGATCTATAACTGCAAGATTGAAGGCCCCTTTTTCAGTATGTCAATAAATCCTATTAAGCATTTCATCTTAATTAAATCTAAAGAATTCTGCTAGAAATTGGATGTGCTGTCATGCCTAGAAGTCACAAAACCTAAATTTGGTCACAAAAGGTAGGATAGATGGTGCTCAGATGGTGCTATTCAGTTGTAAATAGTCTCTTTTGTTTTGCAAGCTAATATCATTCTATGAAGAAATAGCTGATGTTATGTTAATGACCATCTTGTTTAAAAGATGCTTACACAAAAGTGTCCCTTTAAAAGTTTGATAGTTTATTTCTAATGATTCAGTTTTTAATGCCGCCCTAGTGCTTAAGTGACAATAACCAGGAAGTAAATATACACTTATTATCCAAAGTCAGTATATTTGACCAGTGTTATGGAAATACAGTACTTTGGCAACAGCTGTGTGATAAAAGAAACTGTCTATAAGAATGGCATAATCATTTTTCCTTATAGGCTTATAGTTCATTGTTTGGCTTACTTAATATGAGAAATTCTTCTCTATAAAATAGGAACTGTAAAAGGTGTCATTTTGTCAGGAATAAAGTTTAATAAAAAAGACCAACATCCAAAGCTTGTAAATTGAACTTTTCTTTAATAAAACAGACTCTGTTTTTAATAGCAGGTTTGTATCATAGAATGATCATATTTTTCTTCAATAATCTAAAAAGAAACTCTATGATGAATAGCCCTTCATCATTTGATTCCACTGAATGACTGAGATTGTAACATTTCCTTTGAGTTGATAAACACATGTACATGTACCATGGGTGCACCGGCCCTGTGTTAATCTATATCTACAGCAACATTTGAACACAGCAATTGCTTTTACCGTCCCGATCAACTATACTGAATTACAGATAGCCTTAACTGCTTCCAAAGTGTTAAAAAGAGACTGCCACCATTCTCCTAAAGCCTTGACTATTGTCGAATGTTACGATCATCCCTAGAAGTGGAAATTGGAGAATGAGTAAGTTTTGCGAGTATGTGAGTGGACGCTTTACTAAGCACTTTGCCAATCTTCTCCAATCTTTTCTTACCGTGCTATCTTAAATTGATCTACACAGAGGTATACAGCGTACAAATGAACTGCAAGAACAGCAGTAAAAAGTGGTGAACAGAAGATGGCTTGTATAGTTTGATAGGTAGGAACTACCATAGGCCATTCCAGGGGATAGGAAAAGCAAGGAGCAAAGGCACCTCTGAACACTTGGGCAGAGGGACTTTTCTACAATGATATTGTGGTGTGACCTATAAAATTTGATAGATAACTCAATGAATTTCATAGAATGATAGATGAGGCCCAGGGAAAATGTTGTGTTTCCTGTTTCAGTCCTGAAAAAAGATATGTTTGTGTGTTTGAATTGTTTGCCTTTTTTTGTCAAAGACTTCTGCCAAAACTCATTTACAGTTAACAATATTTTATGATATATTTCTTCCTTATCATATCCTGAGTACCATCCTCCGTAGTGACCGCTGGCTCACTACTCAGGCTATCCTTATCATATAGGACAAGAAGGTTTTACTTGAAGTTGAATAGGAAGTAGGCTGAATAAAATTTTTTAACTAGAAACCACCCAATAAAAGGGCTAGGGTCAGCAGGTATTTTAGCATAGAAAACACAACATTTTTCTAAAGCCTTGTAAGCAATTTTTTAATGTTTGTGCATTTGTATTGTCTTTTCAGTCATACTTTTCTGAAGGGTAACACACAAATACAATCTAGGTCACAGTGATGTTACAGAGTGATCACTGTCTAGTGAAATGGGGGCTTAAGAACACACTGAGAGAGCATCAGACTGTGTCTTTATATGTGGCTCTAACCTGTCCAGTCTGGCATCTGATTTATTAAAGGTGTCCAGGGCATGACCAGTCTATGCTCTGCATCGTAAGTAACTTAGAGGACACGGAAGGTTTTAGGATTCTGAGCTTGAACTTTGCTGGCATTTATCAGTCGGGCAGGAGAGAGGTCATTGATTGTATTAACCTCTTAGCCGGGGTGTAAAAAGTGCTTTTTTGTACGTGGACATATTTTGTTACGAATGATTCATTGCTGTACATGTCGAGCCTCTCTCACTTGGACATCCTTTCTGAAAATAAGTCGTAACCTTTTCTAAGAAAGTTATGTTTTTGATAGTATTTTTATCTGAGTGTATATTATTAAATGAATATGTGGAGGAACAGCATATCTTTACAAGGCCTGGATGGATTTTATTGATATTTAATATGTGGGTTGGTCGAGATGATCCTTTGTGAAATGATTACATTTTGGACCCCCTAGTGGCTAGTTATTGCTGTGAAGCTGGAAGCAATGCCTCAGTCTGTAATTTTTATTGCTTATCCCTTTATACTTACTTGTATACCTTCAGTAAAGGTGGATGGCACTGATACATACTAATGCTTGATAAGATGTTTTATATCCTTAAAGACTGTTAAAAGTTTTCATCTCTGAAGTCGTAAAAACAAGTAATGGTACAAACTACTTTAGGGTCATTCAAGTTCTCCCTTACGTAACGATTCAAAGTACAAATCATCAGTGTAATGAAATATCGATTGTGTGCTAACTTTATCCCATATCTCAGCGGCCAATTTGTGTCAGCCTGTACACATACATTGTATAGGTTTCCCAATGCATACAACATAATTAGAGAACTGCCTTCTACTAGATGTTACGTAACTATTTAAAGTACAAATCATCAGTGTAATGAAATATTGATCATGTGCTAACTTTATTCCATATCTTACCGGCCAATTTGTGTCAGCCTGTACATGTGCTAGTACATTGTAGTCTTCCCAATGCATTCTCCAAGATTTGAGATCTACCTTCTACAAGATGTTACGTATACGTAACTATTCAAAGTACAAATCATCAGTGTAATGAAATATTGATTGTGTGCTAACTTTATCCCATATCTCACCGGCCAATTTGTGTCAACCTGTACACATACATTGTATACATTTGTAGGTTTCCCAATGCATACTCCAAGATTAGAGAACTGCCTTCTACAAGATGTTACGTAACTATTTAAATTCTAAAGTACAAATCATCAGTGAAATGAAGTATTGATTGTGTGCTAAATTTATCCCATATCTCACTGTCCAATTTGTGTCAGCCTGTACACGTACATTGTAGGCTTCCCAATGCATACAACATAATTAGAGAACTGCCTTCTACACGATGTTACGTAACCATTCAAAGTACAAATCATCAGTGTAATGAAATATCGATTGTGTGCTAAATTTATCCCATATCTCACTGGCCAATTTGTGTCAGCCTGTACACGTACATTGTAGGCTTCCCAACGCATACTCCACGATTAGAGAACTGCCTTTTACAAGATATTACGTAACTATTTAAAGTACAAATCATCAGTGTAATGAAATATCGATTGTGTGCTAAATTTATCCCATATCTCACTGTCCAATTTGTGTCTGCCTGTGCATGTACATTGTAGTCTTCCCAATGCATTCTCCAAGATTTGAGATCTACCTTCTACAAGATGGTAATCTTGAAAATAAAGCCCTTACACCTCCTCCCACTCTCTGACTTTTGTATTGACCTTAGAGGCTTTAGGAAAGCATTGCCAACCTTAAAAGTTTTAATAGGTGTTATCTTCAAGGCAAAAATCAATTGAAAGAACCTTCCACGCTGAACTGTAACTATCAGTGGTACAGAAGACAGCTTATTTTCTGTCTAGACGGCGTTTTCTTGTCCATTTATTTCCATTGGGTGACAGCTGAGGAAGGAAGATCGATGGGAGGGAGGATTATGGTTGCTTCTCGGAGAAGGGAAACGGATTAAGTTGTAAAGTAGACGAGCATCATCTCTTGTCATAACGTCTCTTTGATTCATTTTGAATTCTTATTGTGACACAACCTGCAACAAAAGTCTTTTGTGTATGACCATGGAAACTTTTTGTTTCAGTATAAACAGTTATGATTTTGATTGATGATATTTTGGAGAAGGGAAAAGGATTAAGTCGTAAAGTGGGCGAGCATCATCTCTTGTCATAACGTCTCTTTTGATTCATTTTGAATTCTTACTGTGACACAAACTGTAAAAAATTCTTTTGTGTAGGACCATATGGGAAGTTTTGGTAACTGTTAGAAACTTTTTTGCAGTATTCAATGTTATGATTTTGATTCGTGATATTTTGGAGAAGGGAAAAGGATTAAGTTGTAAAGTGGGCGAACATCATTTCTTGTATTAACGTCTCTTTTGATTCATTTTGAATTCTTATACCGAACACGAACTGTAAAAAAATTCTTTTGTGTATACTATGAACCTATGCAAACTTTTGGTAACTTTTACAAAACTTTTTGCTGCATTAACAGTTTACTTCAATTGGTTTTACATGATTTAATTGTCTGAAGCTTAGATGATCAGTTCACTGCTGTAGGCAGCAAGTGCAAGCAAGATATGGTCGCCCCATACAATGTATGTATCGCAAAATGGGATTCAAGTCTTCATGTTCTTGCAGTCTTGTTCATTCACTATCCATTGATCAAGGCATTAGGGAGCAATAATTTCTTTAGATTTAGTGTGTTCCGACATGTAAAAGATTATTTAAAAGCCTTTTTGCATATCCACTGCGTCTATGATACTGTATTGGAAGGCAAAGCCCATCCCTCTCTTTTACCTGTCTTTTACCTCTTGTATCCATTTTCATACCTGGAGTGAGGTAAGTTGTGTTTAGTGCCTTTTTCCATAGAAAAATGCTAGGAATAGAACCAGTATACTCTAACGTAGCCCCTCAGCCATTTGATGCCACCATCTTCGTGACTTTTGTATTTTCCACAGTTGCAACTGTAACCATTGATTGTCTAATTCTAGTTTTCTGTTCCATGCTTTTGTGGTTCAGATAGATTTGCCAGACCCATTGGGAAGGACAGTTCAAGGTCTCGAAATGGATTTGTCAATATTAATCTGTGGGAACTTACAGCAATTCAAAGGTGGCTGAATGGAGATATTGAGTTGTCCCTAGAGCTAGCCCTGTAAATGCAGCCAATGCATAAGAATCACTTAGACCAAAATAATAAAATACAACAAGACATGGTATGCAACAAAGCAACTTGAATTCAATTTATGATATCAAATTGAATAATATACGGCTAACTTACAGCAATTCAAAGGTGGTTGAATGAATATATTGAGTTGTCCCTATAGGTAGCCCAGTGTGAATGCAGCCAATGTAAAAAATCACTTAGTCCAAGACTTAGTGTATGATATACATTTGTATGACAAGAGATACAATGCAACAAAGCAACTAGAATTCAATCCATACTGTATGATATTGATTTGGATTCAATATACAGTATGCATTGAATTGTACTTGGTTTGTTGTCTCTTTTTACTTAGAACTTCTGTTTTCAAATTGTGACTAAGCAGCTTCTGTTTCTTCCATCAAGTAGATATGCCATATTCATTTCATTGCAACCTGAAAATTATCAACAATATAACAAGATTTACCTTCAGTTCAAATTTTTGATTTGACATAACCAGTGTTCTAAATCTTTTTTTGGGAAATGAATAAGAATAAGTTCAAGCAGTATTTCTCATGTCTTATTTCTCAAGAAAGAAACTTCATGAAGATTGAAAAGATAGCATGTACGGTATGTGCATGTTTGTAGGATAGTTGCGTATAATGTACTTGATTGTATATTCAGGTCATTGACTGAGTATTTCAACAGATGCCAAAAAAAGTCATAGCTTCCCCCTCCCATGCTTTACATTATTCTCTGGGCAGAATGTTCCATTATAGAAGTTAATGAGTTTGAATGACCTTATGAGGAAGAACTAATTACTTCATAATTGCATGGCCAAATGTCCTACGTGAAAAAGGTGGGGAATTTGGTCGGACTCATTTTCAATTTTTGATGACTATTGCACCATGTATGCCAGAGTTCTCTACCTCTTACAGATGGTCTCAAATTAAAGATATGACATTTCAAGGCTGAAGATATTGGGATTAAGAATTGCAATTGCGCATCTACTTTTTCTAACTGCGGATAATTCCTGTAGGGTTGCGTAGTGCTAGTCGTAACGATAGTAGTGTACAACGCAGGGCATTCCGCGCCGCCCGAAGTATGGCCCGACCGTGGCAAGGCACGCCTAAAGGTCGAAGGCCGCATGAGGATCAAGACCTATAGGGTAATACAAAATACCCCACGTTGTATTTCATTATATCTTGCCAACCAGAGGAAACTCAAATTTATCACAAAAAAAGCTAAAGACATGACAGTAATGCACATAATGTCAACAACTTTATTCGTCAATTCCAACAGAAGAACAAAAGTATGCCAGTTTGGTTCAAGAACAGTTGTTCGAATTTTCGACAGCGTTGCATGCAAGCGAGTTTCAATTGTTTGACTTTGAATCAAACTACCATGTATGGAGTCCTGGGCCGTACCATAAAGTTCAGACCGTGCAGTACACTGATAACAAACATAAACATCAGTGTATTTCAGCATAATTTTATTTCGGAAATTCAAGTTTTAGAAAAGATGTTAAAATACTCAGTTTTGTTGTAATTGACGTTTAGAATTTTATATTTAATCTCAGAAGAGAGGCAGTAAGCTATGCAATTACATTTTGCTTACATTCCAACATTTTTTTGTGCACCTAAAATGTTTTCTGTGCACCCAAATCTTTAGGTAAGTGCATCAAAATGATAAATTTTTAGCCCTGCATTTGAGAAAGTGAATTACAAGCCAGCCAAGTAAAGTTGCGTGACCCAAAGTCATTTGGGATGGAGAAAGGGTACAGTAGATAATGGAATTGTAGATGACAGTATCCATTCCTCCATCAGTGCCTGTGTATTATCACGGGAGAAATGCTGAATCTGTAGGGCTGTTCAATATGGGAGGTGGTAGATATGTCAGATATCAGGAGGGCTATGCGGATAGAATTCCCTCGCATCCTCTGGAATGAATTGTGAGTCAGGGACGTATACGTTCAAGAGGCAGACAGTGTCACATAATTTCAAGAAAGTATTCAAAATACGGAATTTCCAATCAACATTTCTCCACGATTTGACTACTTGTGCCAAGAGGCAGACACATCCACTCAAGAAAGTATTCAAAATACGGACATTTCCAATCAACTTTTCTCCACGATTTGACTTCTTGTGTCAAGAGGCAGACACATACTCTCAAGAAAGTATTCAAGATACGGACATTTCCAATCAACATTTCTCCACGATTTGACTTTCTGTGTCAAGAAGCAGATGCGATCTCTTAAGAAAGCTTAAGGAAAATCAATTCTAAAGTTCGAACTTTCTTCAACAGGAAACTGTCAGCTCCCACGTTCCAATTTTGAAAGATTGATAATCTTTTTTCCAGTACAAGTGTGTGCTTGAAGCATTCTGTATGGATGTTTCAAATTGACATTTCTTCCCAACTTGACTTTCTGATATGTCAGATATCAGGAGGGCGATGGGGATAGAATTCCCTCACTTCCTGTGGAATGAATTGTGAGTCGAGGACCTACACGTTGCATGAAGCATTTCGTATGGATGTTTCCAATGGACATTTCTCCTTGATTTGACTTTTCAGGTCAAGAAGCAGAGGCATCCTTAAGTAAAATCATGTCGATATCGATGACATCCAGGTAATATCAATTCTAAAGTTCACACTTACTTAAACAGGAAACTGTCCTCTGTTACTTTCCAATTTTGAAAGATTGATAATCTTTTTTCCAGTACAAGTGTGTGCTTGAAGCATTCTGTATGGATGTTTCAAATTGACATTTCTTCCCAACTTGACTTTCTGATATGTCAGATATCAGGAGGGCGATGGGGATAGAATTCCCTCACTTCCTGTGGAATGAATTGTGAGTCGAGGACCTACACGTTGCATGAAGCATTTCGTATGGATGTTTCCAATGGACATTTCTCCTTGATTTGACTTTTCAGGTCAAGAAGCAGAGGCATCCTTAAGTAAAATCATGTCGATATCGATGACATCCAGGTAATATCAATTCTAAAGTTCACACTTACTTAAACAGGAAACTGTCCTCTGTTACTTTCCAATTTTGAAAGATTGATAATCTTTTTTCCAGTACAACTGTGTGCTTGAAGCATTGCATTTGGATTTTTCCAATCAACATTTCTCTACAACTTGACTTTCTGTGTCAAGAAGCAGATGCGCCCTCTTAAGAAAGCTTAAAGAAAATTGATTTGAAAGTTTAAACTTTCTTTAACAGGAAACTGTCCTCTGTTACTTTTCAATTTTGAAAGATTGATCATTTTTTTCCAGTACAAGTGTGTGCTTGAAGCATTCCATATGGATGTTTCCAATTGAAATTTCTCCAAAATTTGAATTTCTGTGCAGGTGCACCCCCATAAGAAAGCTTAAGGAAAATCAATTTGAAAGTTCAAACTTTCTACAACAAGAAACTGTCCTGTCATTTTCTAAGTTTGAAAGATTGATAATTTTCATTCCAGTACAAGTGTGTGCTTGAAGCATTGAATATGGAAGTATCCAATCGACCTTACTTCACGACTTCACTTCCTGTGTCAGGACGCAGGTGCATCCTCTTAAGAAAGCTTTAGGAAATTCAACTTGAAAGTTCAAATTTTCTTAAATAGGAAATTTTTGAAAGATTGGTTATCTTTTTTCCTGTACACTTTTAACTTGAATAATTCTTTCCTTTCCATCTCCCTTTTTTCCTTAAAATGAAATAAGGCCTTGGAATGTTTCCAATTCACTTTACTCTATGACTGGAATTTCTATGTCAAATACATGTAGTAGATGCATCTAATTTAAGACTTCAAGGAAATACAAAATGTAGGTATTAAGTGCCTTTCATGAAGATACAATATTAGGGACTTCTAAAACAATTTAAATCCAGAACATTTAGATTCTAAGTCTACTCAATAACTCTCACGTGGTGCAATCTGCAGCGTGTTGGGCTCAGGCCCAAAAGGTCCTGAGTTCGAAACCTGCCGTGTCACCGATCTTGTGCCCTTGGGAAAGGCACTTGACACGACTTTCTTCACTTCACTCAAGTGAAAATGAGTACCATTCACCCAGACTCCAGAAAGAATAGTGACGTATCAGTGACTGTCAATAAAGGAGATCCTATTAATTAAAACCAAACCCTAAGTTAGTTTCCCACTCCTAGTAAAAACTTCTTCCAACTGAAAATGATTTATAGAAACTTAAGACTTTTTCCATTACACAGTTTCAAAGTTTTCATAGTCACAAATGACCTAATACATTATACTCAAGGACCATGGTAATCAAAGTGTAATAGACAGTTTTTAGTTCCTTCCTTTGAAGTCAGATAATGGAGCACAGGGGAGTAAGTCGTAATGAGTACTAATTTGGAACTTCTAAGGGCCCACTTTAGAAGTACAGGTTTCATTATCATGGGAACATTAGTCACTTGGAGTCTGCATAAAATTTTTTTGGATTGACCTACAGTAAACTCTCTTGTTATATAGTAGGTATAAAGGTACTAGGCTGTTTGAGTAGCATTATCTAATCCACTGGGTCTTGGACACAGTATAAGAAGGCAGAGCCCATCCCACTCCTTCCACCTCCATTTACTTCTCAAAACATGAGAAGTAAGATTGCGTGGCACAATTGGCAGCTGGCTGGCCTGAGGTCCAAGAGGTCACAGGTTCAAAACCTGCCGTGTCACCGATCTTGTGCCTTTGGAAAAGGCACCGTACATGACTTTCGTCACTTCAGTCAGGTGAAAATGAGTACCTAGCTTCTGCTAGGGACACCCCTCAGATAGGACGTTAAATGGAGGTCCCGTGTTTGGGGAGAGCCACACCCTACACACATCAAAGAACTGACCACATCTTTCAAAAAAGGGTATGGGCATTCCCCAGTGTGAGATGGTACAAATCCTTCCGTATGGAGTTGATGATTCACTAAAAAATCACCTGGATGGAAGCCTAGCGAAGCTTCGTCTCATATCAGCCTTACGGTGATTACATCATTCACCCAGACCCTAGGAAGAATAGTGATGTATCAGTCACTAAAATGGAGATCTGAATTGAACCAAACCAAACTGGTTTCTACACCAGGGTGAAGTGAGGAAAGCCATCCAGAAATGCTAGAAAAGGAACTTGTGTACTCTTGATCTCGAGTTCCCTAGCTTGAGCCACTCGGCCATTTGACATACTTTGACCACCTCTTTACTGCTTGAAGTTTTTATTAATAAAAGTACATAGTCATTTTTTGCCTTGCAATGATTCTATTCCATGTCAAAAGATTGATGTATTCTACTGTTCTACAGTTAGAAATGTATGCTGAAAGGCCCTACATCATGGAAAACCTGATTACAATTCTGGCCTTTTGCCCAGACATGACCCCTCTATCCTTCTACGAACCAACTGTCAGATATGTTCAGGACAGGTGCTATATCATTGTATACTTTCTTCTTTTAGTAGTAGTAGGTAATAATTCTTTACCTGTCTCAGGACCAAGGAGCAGTGAGTTTGAATCCCGACTGTGTACTCACCTGACAAGCACCTTTTTTTAGAATTGTCAGAATTTTGGTTTTGTTTCTGTTGGCACCTCAGACCTGTTTTTCTCATTAATTTCCTCTTCTTCAGCAGGCCCAAAGTACTGGAGAGATATGTTTGCCCATAAAGCCACGGTGCATTGTTCATTGTTTTCAAAACTCAGTTTAATATTAGTTGAAACTCCGTAAACACAGGAGAGACACACCCAGTAGAAGAGGGAATATCCCCTGTGTGTATCTTCCCTATTTTCCCAAGTCAGAGGGTTCCTAATGTTTGCTTTTTATATCCGAAATGTTTTTCTTATCACCAATTTGAGACTGTGATTCCTATGCGTTTCTGTTGTATTTCATGGTAATCAATCACTCTGAGAGAGGATACTGTATTTAACAGACAACAGGCTGGCAGGTTTTTGCATTTCTTGGGTGGAGTGTAGTTGGTCAAGGATATTAGCCATTGGGTTCTGCATGTGTATCCTTCAGTCATACATTGGAATCACAATAAAGAAATTCCTCCAGTACATGTATGTGTCTACTATATGACAGAGCTTTGCGAGGTTATACTATTTAAAAGAACTAGGGGAATTTCCCTTGTGCAATAGTAATGTAAATGCATTTAAGTTTGCGGGGATTTAATCTCACGGTAGCAGGAAAAAGGACTTTTCACGGTGGTTTTAAGTTTGCAGGAGCATCATGCACTGTAGTCTCTTAATGCCATGGAAAAATGTTCGGGGTGGTTTTAAGTTCGCGGTGAAGCGGCCACCGCGAAATCCGCGAACATTAAACCACCGCGAAAGTTTCTTCATTTACAGTAACTTGTAAATACTGTACATAATTATATAGCATCTAAATCTTCTCTGCCACAACCAGTTGAAGAGTAGGTCTTCAGTGAACTGAAACTGGTTTTAGATCACCTCCATTTTTCCCACCCCTGGAGCGTGTTGAAAGATGTTACATCTGGGAAGACCTGATTACAATTCTGGCCCTTTGCCCAGACACTGTCGGATGACCCCTCCATTCTTCTAAAAGAACCAACTGTCAGATGTGTTCAGGACAAGTGCTTTACATGCATCGTTGACAAGTCAGATAACCTTTGGAAACATGTAACTTACATCAGACCTCAGGATATTGAGTATCATTTTGGTAGTACATTCTCTGATTTAAGTCAAATATATCACAATAATTGACAAAGATTAGGCAACAAGCTTCTGCATCTTTGCAATGCTTTAGGATGCTACTTTTTCTGGAAGAGTTTGGCTTGATGTAAATGCTTACATGTTTTCATGCATTAATCATTGGGTATCAAGTGAAAGTTTCTTCCCGCGCCTGATGGTGCATAGGGCGGCGCCCATCTCCGTTTCAGTAGCCCTGGGCCACACAACTTTGTGCAATCACTACAGCTGGGGGCTAGTCCACTGGTAGTGGCGTGTGTTCAACTTCCATACTCTTTCCTGAATGCTGAGTGCTAAGCAGGGAAAGCAGCATGTACCATTTTTTGAACTTCTTTGGTATGACTCTGCCGGGGATCGAACTCACGACCTACCGAATGCAAGGCGAACACTCTACCCACTCGGCCATTGGTTATGGACAGTACATAACAATAACCAAGCCAGAAAACCCTATACAATGTACATATCTAGCTATTAAACTTTAAAGTAACGAAAGGTAAAATGTAGAGTACATTCAAACAGACCGCCTGGACATAACAGGGATTCAAAGTAGAATAGAAAAGAATCAATAATTATCCTACATGATAAGATCAATGCACGCTTATATTGAATTGAAAAAAATGGGAGTCAGAAGATTCCTAAGAGACACATGTAGGCTCTCTCAAATGTGCTTAGCTAGCTCAACAAGGAATATGAATATCAGAAGTAGTGGATTAGCAGTGCTATAGACCGTGGGCTCAGCATTATTGCTCAGGGAGGTGTTTTCCCACCACTGCTGTTCCCTGTGATTGATCCGAGCAGTAGAGGTGAAGGTCTGGTAGCTCTTTGACTGGACATATTGTAGAGGGTTACCAATGGAGTAGTTGTGGGCACCGGTAGCGTGTGTATAGTCCAGTGGTTTGCGGCCGTGCCTCTGGAACTAGAAGCTGACATGCATGCTACCAGAAAGGGTTATAGTCCTTAGGACAGGACATTAAGTTGTGGAACACTGTTCATTGTGCTTGTTGAAAAGAGCTAGGAGAGATTTTTCCGGTACAATTAACCTGTTAATACTCTACATTTCTTCGCCTTTCTTCTCTGTCACGACCAGTGGACTAGCTCTTCAGTGAGCTAAATTTGGATCAAGATCACTTTCCTTTCCAGTACAGAAAATTCAGGTACAAGTACGGTTCAGCTCTAGAGGATCAGGCCCCGGTCCAAACCTGAGCCTGGACTTAATTGTATGTGAGAACTTTAACCTTGTGAATGGGCGATACTCAAAGCAATGGTCCAATTTTCTATATAGTATAAGGAATCTATTGGTATTACTAGGTGGAGTATCCAACTCCCACTGGCATTTTGTCTTCAATACTGTCTTCATGTAAACTTGTAAGTTTAACTGTAGAAACTTAGTTGAAATGACAATAAACTCTGCACTACTTTAATCTTGTTTTTTCCTTGAACCGGTAAGCACCAAAACGTGTTGTTTGGTATAATCTTGTCATTTTCTACTTGGTCCAAAATCTGGTCTAATTTTTTCAGGTCCATATTTTTTAACCAACAAGTAAAAAATGGTATACTTGTACACAACCCTACAATTCACATTAATGTTCTGTGACAGTGCTGTCTTTTCATGATTGATTTGACTGGCAAAGGTGAAGGTCTGGTAGAGTTGGCACTTGGCAGTGGAAATGTGAGGGTGTTACCCACAAGGTCTAACCTAAAGCTTATAACTTTGACAGAATGAAGCATATAACTTAATATTACAAGATTGCAATCTCATACATATCAATTAATGAAATCTGGTCTGCAGATTCCAAATGCTGTGTTGGAAAAGATAGCATATGCAACAGACAGGTTCCGTCAAAGACGACAACTTCTGTAGATGTCTGATAACGTGCACCAGCCATACCAATCGACCAGAGTCCAGCGAATGCACGCTAACGGTCAGGGACAGTGTGACTATTCCTAATGATTGATTTGGCTACCAGAGGTGAAGGTCTGGTAGTGTTGACACTTGGCAGTGAAACTGTGATGGTGTTACCCACAAGGTCTAACCTTGCAACTTTGACAGAATGAAGCATCTAACTTTATATTACAAGATCACAATCACATATTAATAATGAAATCTTGTCTGCAGATTCCAAATGTTGTGTTTGAAAAGATAGCATATGTAACAGACAGGTTCCGGCCAACAATAAGACAAAAACTTCTGTAGATGTCTGATAACATGTGCACCACGCAGCCATACCGATCGACCAGAGTCCAGCCAATGCAGGGATAGTGCTCGTGTTCCTAATGATTGATTTGACAAGCAGAGGTGAAGGTCTGGCGGGGTTGCCATGTGGCGGTGGTATTGTAATGGTGTTGCCCACATGGTCTGACCTTAGACATTGATTCTCAGAGTAACCACAGGAAAATCTGCCAGCTCACACCCTGACAGCCTTATGTTGCCAACGGAATATATGTTATGTTGCAAACAGAATATATTTTACACTCACTCTGACAGCTTTATGGAGAGAAAGATCAAGACCTGTAAACTGTAGCAATATTCTTGCATTAAAAGATCTTAGTATGTCATGAATTGTCAGCATAATCATCAATAATGAAAAGGTACTTGTACAAATGTAGTTCTCTCACAATTTTTATAAATGATCTGTTTTCAGTAATGGAAATTTAAACATTCTTTCAAGCCAAGCATTTTTACCTTTGCCAAGAAGGATATTGTTTTTTAAATATAATGCTCTTTTTACCTCTTTCTTTTTTTTAGGCTACTTGTGTCAGTTTAGTAAAGATTCTTCAGCCTATATGTTGTATACTGTATGGTTTGATCCACTCACTGAGAAAGACCTTTTGATATAACTTTATGTATAAGTTTTGTGGGTTCTTTAACTTAACATGCTTGGGGTGTGGCTGTCCTCAAATACCATTTGGGAGATGATGCAGAATTGTTCAAATGTGTATTCATTTCTTAGAATGTATCATTGTATCTACTGTATGATTGCTTGATTTGTTCCAACCATGTTAAGCCAGTGCCAAGTGTAGGGGTTGACTCTATTGCCTTCAACCTTACCATATGAAGAGAGATCATGATTGGAGTCAGTTCATTATAAACCAGGCGCTATTCATAGCCACAGCTGATACATATTTATTGACAACACAGTGACAGGGTCTGTTGGAGATAATTTATTACGATCGATGGCAAAGCGTTATAACAGTACATGATTCAGCACCTTAGACAGTCCATATAGTTAAAAGATAAAGACTTGATTCCTATCAGTTTTAAGGGTTGAAAATGGATTTTTAATCTGAAGAAGAATTAATGAAGGAAGTTATGATCAGTATGTCGATGGCACAGTGGTTTGATACATGATTCAGCACCATGGAAAGTCCGTATAACAATAGTTTGAAAGATACAGACTTTTGATACTTATTGTTTTAAGGGTTGAAAAATGGATTTTTTCTTTGAAGAAGAATTAATGAAGAAGTTATGATCAGTATGTCGATTGCACAGTGGTTTGATACAGGATTCAGCACAATGGAAAGTCCATATAACCATAGTTCTAAAGATATAGACTTTTGATACTTATCGTTTTAAGGGTTGAAAATGGATTTTTCTTTGAAGAAGAATTAATGAAGGAATTTATGATCATTATGTTGATGGCACAGTTTTGTAATAACACACAATTCAGCACTACTGAAAGTCCGTATAACCATTATGATAGTTCTAAAGATACAAAATTTATGATTCTTCTTCTTCAAGGGTTGTAATAATGGAGTTTTAAGCTTGAAGAAGAAGTATTGAAAAAAAAATTAGACTCATTGTGTGATGACACAGTGGTGTAACTGCACATGATACAGAACTATGGAAGTCTGTATAACATTATTTCAAAGACCGACTTCATGATTGTTATCTCTGTTTCATTTGTAGTAATGAAGTTTCAAGAATAAGAAGATGAAATTGAATAATATTTTGGCATGGCTAGTTAGGAGCAATGACAAATGGTTGGAACCACATCACGCAAGGAACATCTGCCTTGGTTTGAGAGCACACAAGGGACGTATCCTCTGGACAGATTATAAGATATACTATTCATAACTGTGAGAAGCCTTCTAGTACTTTGGTTGCAGGCTGGCCATTCCTCTAGATGTACAGGTATATAGAAAAGGTCATAATTCCTTCTAGGAGTATTCAGTAAGCATCAGAAAGGCTAGCAAAATTTACATAAAAAGTCTATGTAGCAAATGGCCAAAATGCCTTCCATATACATTTACTTTCAACATCAGTGTGATAGAAGGCTTGAAAACTCTGTTGTTTATAGTGGTTCAGTGAGGGTCAGTATTATGACAGATATGCTGGCGCTCAAGTTCTGGGCATAAGCCTTCTCCAAATGACTAAAATACTTGATGTATAGCCACTGCTGTAGATATGGTCATGTTACCAGAGGGTCTTACAACTTGTGATTGATACTTTACTACACAGAAAAGAAGAAGCAGTTTTGATACAGTTCAATGGAGGAGTCCAGGAGAAAAGCTTAGTACATACATAGAAGCTGAAATGTCATGTAGGAATCTCTTGGGCAATCTATATCAGCCCTATCTGATCAACTAACTCTAATAGGCTTTTCAGACTTCCCAAACTAATTTGGCTTCAGAATAGCCATTGATCTTATGGTATTAAGTCGTAATTGCTAACGTTAAGTGGCTATCTGTGGTGTCCTAGAAAGTCAACGTAGGGAAACAGGGTAATTGTGTTGTCCTCAACTTTGGATGTATCAGTTTGTATAGACCTTGTTACCTGTACGGTTAGTGATGCTATAATTGCATTGTCCAGTGGACGTATGGATCAATACAGTAGTTGTTTAGCATTTTTAGTACCTTACTCGGTCAAAGGCTCAAACAAAGACTTATCATACAAATTGTAGTTAACAATGGAATGAAGACACTGTGGCATGATATGTGTGTATAGCATTGATGTAAAATACTCTAGTCTTACAAAGACTAAATGTTTTTGTGTGTGTGTGTGAAGAGTGAGTAGATGGTAGTGGAGACCCAAAAGTTAGGTTAGTACATTGTAAAGCCTGAGGACTTTCCATGGTGCTGAATTTTGAAATGTTGTGCCACTGTGCCATCGATCATAATAAAGGTGCAAAGAAAGGGATGACAGGCATTTGTCAAGATGCCTCCTTTCTCTTGGGCTAGCCATTATAGTATACATGTACATCTAAATCTTTGACCTTCAAACTTGAAAGCTCTTATTTACGGACCAAAAATAGCTTAGTACCATAAAGGCCAAAGTAAAGGGGGCAAGTATTTATCAAAATTCTTCCTTTTTCTCTTAGGCTGATTACATGGAGTACCCATCATATCATGAATCTAAAACACTGTGCCCCAAAACCTTTTTATGGGAATGATGGTGGATGGATGGAGGGATGTGGGGATGGTTGGACAGATAGAGAGATGGACAGAGAGATGGATGAATGGAAAAATGGATGGAGAGATGGATGGTTAGATGGAAAGATGGATAGATGGAGGGACGGATGGATGGATGGACAGATAGAGGGATAGATGGATGGATGGAGAATTGGATGGATGGATGGTTAGATAGATGGAGGAATGGATGGAGGGAAGGATGGATGGATAGATGAAGGAATGGATGGAGGGAAGGATGGATGGATAGATGAAGGAATGGATGGAGGGAAGGATGGATGGATAGATGAAGGAATGGATGGAGGGAAGGATGGATGGATAGATGAAGGAATGGATGGAGGGAAGGATGGATGGATAGATGAAGGAATGGATGGAGGGAAGGATGGATGGATAGATGAAGGAATGGATGGAGGGAAGGATGGATGGATAGATGAAGGAATGGATGGCTGGTTGGATATAGGGATGGATGGGTGGGTGTCAATTGATCAATCGATCAAGAGCAAAACTACGATGTAATATTAGCATGGTGAAGGTCATATGGAATGGGGGCAAGTATTCATCAAAAAGGCACCTTGTCTTCGTCCATATCAGCCATGGTCCTTAATTAGCATGTCGCTTGTGCGCGGCATGCTCTCCAAGCTCTTTCGAAGTAAACAGTCGGAAGTGAAAGGAGGCTCCTCCCACTTCCTGTGTTCCCGTGAGTGATGACGTCAGTTTTTGAAGTTTCGCTGTGGAAAGTGGTCACGCTCTCCGAGCTCTTGTGTTCCCAGTATATTTCTTCGTTTTCTAGCGCTATGAGTGATTCAAAAAAGGATAGTAGGAGACGTAAAGGGTCTCATGGTTCTCATAGTTCGTCCAGTAGGCATTCTTCTAGTGATAAACGCGCTCGCGAGGAGTTTTCACGTAGGAAATCGAGTTCTTCGTCACCACGTGGTATCGGGGACAAGCGCGAACTTGTCAGCGCCCCCCTCCCCCCCGGACACGAACGTGGAGACGGCGCGCTTGCGGACGGCCGTTCCACGGAGGACCCGGAGAGTAGCGGGCAAAAAGAGCTACTGCTAGAGGGGCAGAAGAGTCCTCGTCTTCCTCGGGAGCCGAACGGAGATAAGTCTCCTGTGCGTACGCCGGAATGGCCGGGAGATTTGGGCGAATTGAGAGACCTTCTCGGGGTCAACGTCATCCAGCAAGACCAAAACTCTCTTCGCGTAGCGTTTGGGTTAATGTCTGAAGAATTCAAAGGAGTTAAAGAGATCTTAGGGTCTATCGCCGCTTCAGTCGGCGCAAAGAGGCATTTAGGCGCTCCTTCTGAGCTTGAGTCCGAAGTTACACCCTCGAAGAGGTCGCGTTTTGACAGCGGCGATGAGTCAACATGTTCGGCGGCGAGCGATATGTCTTTTGTACCGTTCGACCGTGAGCCGGCCGCCCCGGAAAAAGTGTGGACTGCCCGGCAGTCCGTGGTGCGGTTTGCCGCAGATTATTTCGACTTAAAGAAAGAGCGCAAGACAGAGTCCTTGACGCACTGGCAAAACAAGTATTTGCTGCCCTCTAATGCTCCGAAAGAGCTATCGGTGCCTGAGTTAGATTCAGCCGCTAAAGAGATGATCAAGTCGATCGACTTTTACAAAGGTAAGTCGGCTCTTCAGGTCGATAGAAATCTAGCTTCGGTTCATACTAAGTTGTTGCATGTAGTGGCACCAGTTTTGAATCTTTGGCAGATGTTGAAAGAATGTAACGGCGAGATTTCTGAGCCTGATAGAGATATTATGCAGGACTGTGCAGCTACTGCTGTTTGGCTCTTAGGCTCAGCTCACTCGAAGATCGCTGACGTTCGTAGATCATCTCTAGCGGAAGTTTCCTATCAGTCTACGGCTAAGGATTTGTTTGGTTTGATTCCTGATGAACCTACTCAGTTATTGAGGAATGATTTGGGCTCTAAAGCTAGAGAATTGGCTTCAGGCAAGAAAGCCTTAGTTGATACTTTGAAACCAAAGCAGTCGTCCCAGCGGGGGCGAGGCGCTTCGAGCGCTTCTACCTCGAGGGGCAGGGGTGGCTTTCGCGGCAATCGGAAGTTCCGCCCTCCCCCCTCTCGCCAGTCAGGAGGAAACTCCAACTCTAAGTTCTACTGGGGTTCGCAGTATTCCCGCACCTCCAATCAGTCAGGAGACGGGAAGAAATCTAAGTAGTGTCTCCCAGTCTTGTTTACATCAGCTTTTACGCCGGCGATTGCCTGCACTTCAACCTGTACCCCATCCTTTGCCGAATCCCCTCCCTCATGGAGGGCGTTTAAAGTTTTTTTTGCCAGTTTGGCGCAAGCTAACTTCAGACCAAGTTATTCTGGATATAGTTAAGGGGTATAGGTTGCCGTTCAAACGATCGCCGCCAGTGCAAACTAGTATTCCTTGGACCCGTGCTATGACACGGGAGCAAGATTTGGCTATTGATTCTGAGATTGCTTCTATGTTGGATAAAGGGGCAATTCAAGAGGTTCCCTTCAGTTCTGATTTGTTTATTTCTAGACTGTTTACAGTGCCCAAGAAAACAGGCGGGCTTCGGCCAGTTATCAATCTTAGACCTCTTAATAGGTGTCTTTTTGTTCCAAAGTTCAAAATGGAAAGCCTGGGTATGGTCAGAGAGTTAGTTCGTCCAGGTGATTTTTTTTGCAAAATAGACCTCACTGATGCGTATTTTACAGTAGCCATCCACCCGAATCATCACCGTTTTCTTACGTTTGCGTGGAAGAACAAGTTTTTCTCGTTCGTTTGTTTACCGTTTGGCGTTTCGAGCGCCCCACTTGTGTTTACGAAGCTTCTTAAGGTGGTGGTTTCGCACCTAAGACGTAGAGGCATCAGGTTGATTATTTATTTAGATGATATGCTGATTTTTGCAGACAGTAGTGATCGATGTAGGCAAGATGCCATCACAGCGACAGACTTCATTGCCCATGTTGGGTTTGTCACAAATTTGGGTAAGTCTGTCCTGGAGCCAACTCAGTGTATTACCTTTCTTGGTTCAGGGTTAAACTCTTTGAGTATGTGTCTGTTTCTCCCTGGTGTCAAACTACAGGAGTTGAGCCAGTTAGCTGGCGAAGTACTAGAGAGAGAGTGCCTGTCAGCACGGCAGTTAGCAAGTGTCATCGGGAAGTTCCAAGCAGCCACAGTGTCCGTACTGCTCGGTCCTCTGCATCTTCGACATTTGCAACTTCTCCTCATCTCATGTCTACGACAATCCGGCGGTTTTTGGCAAACTCCCGTTCGACTAACCGAGTCAGCACGTCAGGACCTTATCTGGTGGAGGGACGAGCTACGCCTTCACAATTATCGTCCGATTCACTGTCCGGAAGAAAACGTAGTGATCGAAACCGACGCCTCTCTCGATGGCTGGGGAGCATTCGCAAATGGCGTGAGCACAGGCGGGCGTTGGTCGCGCGCAGAACGCGGACAGCACATAAATCAGTTGGAAATGCTGGCAGTCTTTCTGGCACTGAAGGCCTTTTGCAAGGACAGGGCGAACTGTACAGTACGAGTCAAATCGGACAACTCAACCGTAGTTTCGTACATCAACCGCCGAGGCGGCACAAGGTCGCCAGCCCTTTCAAATCTGGCTCTAAGCCTGTGGGATTACTGCGTGGAGAGAAGCATCCTGTTGTCAGCCGATCACGTGGCGGGTGTAACCAACGTAAGAGCGGACTTCAGGTCCAGACACTTCGCTCGCACAACAGAGTGGTCACTCTGCCCACAAGTGTTTCAGGCCATACAGAAGATGTGTCCCAGTCTGCGCAGAGCGGGAGCGGTAGATCTCTTCGCATCCCGACTCAACAGGAAACTACCCAAGTTTGTGTCTTGGGAGCCAGACCCAGAGAGTCTGGGGACGAATGCGTTCACGATGAACTGGAACCAGTGGGAAGCTCTGTATGCCTTTCCCCCATTCAAGATCATCGAGAGGGTCTTGAGGAAGGTCCGCCAGGACCAAGTAACAGTGCACTTTGTGGCACCGATTTGGGACACAGCGGCATGGTATCCACTGATACTAGAAATGTCCGTGAGAAAACCAGTACGGCTGCCTCGGTACCCGTCGCTTCTCACACAACCAGGAGACGGAAGTCTGCACCCGCTGAGCAGCACATTACGTATGGCCATGTGGACTGTCTCCGGCGTCAGTTCCGAGAGTTCGACATTTCGGAAGGAGTTACAGAGATCCTCCTCGCCTCCTGGCGTCCTAAGACCAGAGGACTCTATGCGTCAGCGTGGAGGAAATGGGCTCGCTGGAGCCGTTCTCGGGGTTTGGATCCCGTTTATGCACCTCTGAGTAAGGTACTGGATTTTCTTCATCATTTATTTTCTACGGGTTTCCAATATAGAACACTCAATGTTTATAGATCTGCAATATCTTCCACTCATGTCAATGTAGAGGGAAAACCAGTAGGAGCACACTCCCTTGTCTCCCGGTTTATGAAGGGAGTGTTTGAGCTTAGACCGCCCATGCCCAAGCATATTGCTATTTGGGATGTCTCTGTTGTTCTGAAGTTCCTCAGACAGTGGTCTCCTGCGAAGTGCCTGAGTTTGAAGCAGCTCACCTTCAAGGTTGCTATGCTAGTGGCGCTAGTGTCTGCTGGTCGGGAACAATCGCTAGCTCTGCTCAGTACAAGTCACATGTCTTCGTCTAAAGACGGGATTTTGTTTGTTATTGATAAGGTCACAAAAACGTCACGTCCAGACAAACCTTCACATTCTTTGTGGGTGGCGAAGTTTGACAACAAAGTGTTGTGTCCGGTCACTTATCTGCGGGCATACTTAGAGAGAACTGCTAGGTTTCGCTCCTCGTCTGACTCTCGGGTGTTTCGGGGGTTAGTCAAGCCTCATAAGGCGGTTGGATCTTCCACTATTGCCCGTTGGCTTAAGCAAATGTTGTCTGAAGCAGGTATCAAAGAGTACTCAGGCCATTCAGTCAGAAGCGCTTCAGCTTCAGCTGCCTTCAAGGCTGGCGTTTCTGTTAAGGATATTTTAAAGGCGGCAAATTGGGCCAATGCTACTACATTCGAGAGGTTCTATAATAAACCTTCTAACTCTTCTAGTTTCCACTTTGGTTGTTCAGTGCTGGCCTCGGCTTCAAAGTCATGCTAATTAAGGACCATGGCTGATATGGACGAAGACAAATACAAATTGGACAAACTTACGTGTCAGGACAATTGTAGTTGTCTGTCGTCCATTGAAGCCATGGTCCTTCCCGCCCTAGTATCTTGCTAGGGTTCGCTTTTAGTTTCCCACCCTAAGTTTTCGGCCAGCACTGTTGCTACTAAAAAACTGACGTCATCACTCACGGGAACACAGGAAGTGGGAGGAGCCTCCTTTCACTTCCGACTGTTTACTTCGAAAGAGCTTGGAGATCATGTCGCGCACGAGCTACATGCTAATTA
>NC_049996.1:2360617-2370059 GCF_000003815.2 Branchiostoma floridae
CAATTTGTATTTTTCCTCTTAGGCTGATTACAGTGTACATGGAATAGCCATCATAATATAATGTATATCTAAAGCACTGACCCTGAAACCTGACCTTTCTGCATTAATGTGTTCCAGGATGACCCAGATGCACACAGCAAGTTTGTCACCATCAATAAGGCCTACGAGGTCTTAAAGGACGAGGAACTGCGGAAGAAGTATGACCTGTACGGCGAGGAGGGTCTCAAAGACGACTTCCACGGAGGAGGGCGCTACGAGAGCTGGAGCTACTATAATCAAGAGTTTGGTGAGTTCTAAAAGTTTTCATATGCAAGAAGTATTGCTAGTAGAAGTATGTTGATCAATAACTCTTTTCTTCTTTCTTGCCTTTTCTTTTCCAAAACTTTAGTTTTGCAAGCTTAAAATTGTTTATTGTTCATTGACTCCTTTAGTTCTTGACATATCATTGCAACAACTACTCTTCCAGGAGTAATACACATAATACTTGGACACATATCATCAAACAAACGCATGTGCTTTATCAAAATTATCAAGTCCCTCATGTGTCATTAGCTAAGTTTTGCATGTGTTTCACTAGCTGCTGTCTGAAATTCTTGGACGTGCTCACAGTTTGCAACTCTTGTGAAAGTTGGTTCCATTCGGATGTTGCTCTGTATGTGAAGGATTTCTTAAGACTTTGGTTTCTCAGCTCTAAAGTTCTTCCTTGTTGCATATCTCGTATGGTAGCTGTGCTGGTTAAATACCAAATGTACATTGTAGTCTACAGTACAATGATGACGGCTCCTTGGAAAGGAGTACTTTGTGAAATGACAGATTTAACAACAAAAATCAAAAATGGACTCCCAAGCAAGGAATGGGACGGAAAAAAAGTTAAAGCCCTAGACGGCCCTGAAGCACTGAGTGATTTATCACAGAGTGCCAATTTACTGTTTAACCAGGAGGAAAGATGAATCTTGTTTATTTCACACTCCAAGGGACAAATGCTTTTACATCCTCACCCAGAACAATAAATAAAGATTGTAGAGATTAGAGAAGTGACACATAGGGAACACAGACTAGCATAATGAGAAATGGACCCAATGAGGTTTGACATAGGAAAAGTAGCAAGAGGCCACATTTGTGGTTGTTGGGTCATGAGTTGCGCTAGCTTCTTAATGTACTCACAGCTTGCTCAAAGCTCTTTCAACCCATTGATGTGTAGGCCACACCAATTTCTTGTTGTTTCTCTGATTTTTTCAGAAAAAAATTGGGTCGGTCGGTAGAGAGAAAAAAATAAAAAGGAACTTTTCAAAAAGTCAAGGGTAAGAGAGATCGGACAAGAAAACCTAAAGTTTCAACATTTAGGGGGTCCCTGGTAGCAAAGTCCTAAGTTTTAAGAAAAATGATAAATGTACTGTCCAAAATAGGCACGTACAGCTACTGGAATTTGAGGCCCATAGTTGATTTGAGGAAGGAGAGGCAGTGAACCTATGTCAACACAAGGTGTGGCCATCAATTTGAATTTTTTTTTTTTGGCAAATCGGAAAAGTAGGGTCGGGAAATCCGAGAAACAACAAATAAAATTGGTGTGGCCGCATCAATAAAGATCTGCTGTGTAAAGCCACAGCTACATGATTTCACCACATGAAGTACAACCTTAAAGCATGACCATTATGTGTAAAGTAGATACATTTTGTTTTGTGAAGTTATGTTTTATGTATGCTTTTTATGTGCTTAGACTTAGAGATCAGATTTTGCATAGTGATTGTGTGAAGAGTCAGTAAAGGCTCTTTTAAGAGCAAATCTGTCTTATCTGTACGTCTAACCGTGACTCTTCTCATGTTATCTGAAAACCTAATGGCAACATTGCGTGAGATGGACCCAAGACTTATCTATTTCATCGTCATCGTCGTTCAGTCGAGGACATCAACACGGGAAGCATATTTCATCAGGATTTAGATTCTCCTAAGTGTTATATAAGATGGTGTGATAGAATGCCTGACTTATACAGCCAGACTTTGATAATACATAATGTATCTTATGTACAGTTCTGAGATTCCAAGCATCTTGATACTTTTGTGTACGTCATGTACATATGTCATGTATGTTGTGGACCGTTATTCTCAAAATGGCATGGCAAGCAGTCTTCTCATACAGCATGCATTTTTTATCTTATATTCACTATACAACATTTATATGTTAAACTTTGCACATTGTAGCAAAATATTTTGTGATCCCAATTTTTCAATTCCAAATCTTCATACTTCCAGAAAGTGCTGAAGTTTCAACAAAAGTTCAGTCTTGCCCATTTTATGCAAACCCATTGCTGAAGTTATGCTAAACTTACAAGTAAGCCAATAGGGAGAAGGTTGAAGTATTGCTCAGTATACTGCACTGCCCGAAGGTATAAAAATTTTCCCTTACAAGGCTATTTGTTCATTCCAAATCAAGCCCTGGAATCAATCTTGCTCTAAAACACTGATCAAGGCCTAGAAGATTTGATAACGTATCCCAAGGCCTTCTCTACAAGTCTCAGGGTATAGGGAATTCCCACAGGGATCGTTAGATGTCTTAGGCCAGCCAAGGTCACATATATATCAATCGTGAGGTAAATATGCGTAACCGCATCCACTGCCGTTCCAATTTAAATGGATTGTGTGGAGAGTGAATGACCCGCTGAAACTGTTCTCTGAATTTTGCAAGTACTTCAGCAAAGTATTTTAGATTCAGCTTAACTTTGCTGCATTCAATTTCACACTACTTACAGTATTGACAAGAATCAAGTTTGAAATAGCCTTGAGTTTGCAGTTGAATGCCAATACAGAAAGGACACAGAAGAAGGAAAGAATTTTTCTCAGTGGGATGTTTTTGCAATAGAGAGCTCACAGCACACATGAATCACAATTATTCTGCAGTCACTGTATTGGTATTGGAAATGTCAAATAAAGATATAAATTAAATGCAATTTGAAAGGAAAAGTTACTGGAGTGTTTTAGTTACAATTCAGACTTTCTTTGCAAAGTATTTTGCATTTCACGACAGCTTTTGACTTGCAAATGCATTCTCCGTAACTGGCTATGACTGTATTTCACTCTCTACAGTCACAGTCTTCTAGCCAGATAATATTCTCAACAAAAGTTTATGTTCCTTAGTTATAGACAACTTGATATCTCTAGCAAGACTGCTTTACTTTTATAGCTCAGACTATAAAAATCACTTGATTCTTCTCAGCACCACTCAATCTGGCCCAGCCATGTGGAGAAAACAATGTCCTGGTTTCCTGATTCAATGATTGCTTGCAGATGGACTATATAGCCAAGAGAGAGAGCCATGGATTTTGACAACGTTCCAAAACCGTTCATGATTTTTATGTACTGTTTTTACTACCCAGTCTATATTCCAAGCAATTAGGTGTAAAAGGCACATCAGGAGTGTCATAAATATGAGATGATGTTGTAATTTCTTTAATTCATGAGCAATCAAGCAGGAAGCTATTCTGTGTACTTGTAAATTTAATGTTCTTTTGAAATGTTTGCATGTTAACCAGCTCTCCAAGAGATCTCTTTATTGTCACTAGTGGATGTTATCTGAAACGTCTGACCGTTTCCAAAATCATATCCAGTTGCTTGAGTAACTGCTTTTTGGCATTTGCATGACTTTTGATTGTTAAGTCTGTCTCTGATGACATTCATTCATGCGTTTCGTTCAGACCCTTGTATTACAAAATGTACATAGTGACAGATATATGGTACCGTCCCTTCTGAAAGATTGGTGCAGTCCCAACCGAGATGCCTACCCAAGATTGAATTTGAAGAGGGATCTCCCAGGTACCAACTTATTAGAACCAGGAGCTACCAGTTGAGCTACAGGGACATTCCCTTCAATAATATTCTTAAGTTCCAAACTTAGACATACTCAAAAGATGTGGCATCACATTAGCCTGTATTCAATTCTGGCACAACATTGGCCACATGTCCAGCATTGTCTACTCTTGTATCCCCCAGTAAAGTTTTGTATGGTGAGCTTACAGATGGCAAACACAACAGGGTTGTCCAAAGTTCTGACATTCACAAACATGACCTGAGATTGAGAGTATTCAACACCAGAACTGATGGGGAGAACCTCACCCAGAATTGTACCTCCTGGAGGCATTGTACATGTAAGCTTCCCCAATGTACCAAAAAACGTGAAAATGTCATGGTGACAAAGAACTTCAACAGAAGGTGTAAAAATCATGAACCGTGCCAAACAGAATTTGTGAAAACTGTGGCATTCCTGCAATAGTCGAGCTGTTCTTGTTGTACTGGTCTAATACTCATAGGTGCTCAACAGACATAAAAGACTTTGATGATGACAAATGGTAGACATACAGATGGTAGAGACCATAACAGGATGATTTGCAATGGTGGCAAGGTGACCTTGTGGCTTAAGGGTTGTTGACTAAGAACCAGTGGAGTTTGAATCTTTGACATGCCTCAACGTTGTGCTGTTTGGAAATGCACTTCACCCATTTCCCTACTTCACTCGGTTAAAATGAGTCCCATGGATAGGACAGTCAGTGAGAGCCATACCTCTAGCTTGATAAAGAACCCACCACACTTATTGAAAGGGGTAGGAGATAGACCATACTTAAATGGTTGGATCAAATACATATAAATCTTTCCAGATATACAGCTTGTACAAATCTAGTGTAATGTAACTGTATGAACCATGAGGCAGTTTAGATGGTATGCAGTACAAACATGCAAACAGTCTTTGTTGCAGTTATTTTTCTAGATAAAAATGTATCTTAGAATAGTTCTTGCAGTCCTTAGCTTTAGTCTAGAGGTGATGTAATCTGTTTTTCTCATGTCTTAGAAGAGTCATGCCTACAGCATACTGAACTAAAGATTCCGCCTCACAGCTCAATAAATGTTTGAATGCACACCAGTCAGACAGAGCCGAAACCTTTCATTTAAAGATGCAGCTAGTGCTTCCAATCTAAGTCCTGAACTAGCACTTCACACAAGTTGGCATTTTCCCAGTGCTACATGTACTATGCAATTAAGATTCAGAATTGATGTATTCAAGTAGGCAAACAGTCAGGACATTGAGATTATGAACACGTCCATGACTATTAAGTGTAAGAGTTATGTATCACACACAGACTGAGGCCCAATCTATACACAGTTTTTAATGATATCTGTGGATGTGTCGGGAGGCATCTGGAACGTTGGCCGCAGGACACCCGTGGCGCTTGCAGTCATAAACAGCTATATAGCGTAATGAGCCCGCGTTGTATTCCCGAAGTCAGGACACATCTACACGCGCGCGGAAGCTGTCGGGGACCTCTGCTAAGCTATCTACGAATGGTCCGGACCTTTCGGGAGAAGTTTTCTAGATATCTTTATGGCGATATTGCAGTTCCATCTAGACGCTGAAAAAAAGCTGTTGGCGAGAGGTTGTTGGCTCGCCGATATCGGGAAAAAACGTGTCTAGATCGTGCCTGAGAGTATTGTCAGTATAAATTTTCCAAACTACATGTATCACACCATAGTCTGATACATGACCTATGGAATGACTTGTAAGTTGTATTTTGTTAGTTGTTAAAGACAAAACTTCTGTTTTAATATGATTAGGCTCATGGTCAGTATGTTAAAAGCTAGCATTAGTTTGCAAGAAGTATGAAATGATCAATGTTTAAAATGTTGGAGCCATAATATTTTCAACTGTGTAACAAGGGTGACATGTGAATACAGCACCAATTTATCATAATTTGTACATGATAGACTTGAATGTATCAAATTGTCAATATATTTCTGGCATTCCTGGCAAGACATTGTGTCCTTGGGAAAGGTACCCTTGCAAAAATAGTCTGTAATGTGACACTAATACTCAGGAGTTTGATATGCTGCTGTAGTGCAACATTGGTGCCAACTGACATGGTAATTTTACAATTGTTATAAACTGTCAAGCCCAGCAAAGCCTTGAATGAATAGAATAGTGCAGCATGCGACTATATCCAACCAGCATCAATGCAGCAGTAATCCAGCATTACACACCACTTTTGCAAGGGTACTTCCATCAACTTTCCTCACTCCACCCAGGTGTAAAAATGGGTTGTGGTTGGGGAGGTAAAAGGCAATGGAAGGAGAGGGATGGGCTCCACCTTTCAATACTGTGCCCTAGTCACAGTGGATAATAACCAACTGTGCCTAGGGCCTCAAAAATACATGTGACTATTATCTTTTCAAACCTGCGATGTATTTAAGAGTATCTCATAACATTGTTCAGTTTTTGGTGCCAGTAAGACTAGCCTATAATCATCCTGGTGTAGACAACTTCATCTTAAGTCTAGACATGAATTACACTTGAGGAGATGGCTATAATAGTAAAAGTCAATCATTTCAAACTAATTAGAGCAATGTTTCATCAAGCAGGTCAACCTTTTGTGCATGAATGTTAGATGACAAGGGAATCCGAAAGAGCTTTCAAACGTTTTCTGCATGATTTGATGTGTTTTGGCTACTAGAGCACAAAATTAGACAGTCTAGAAAGTTTTAGAACAGGGAGCCAAAAGACTTGGCATATTACATTTCTTGCTCACTGACAAGCTGTCTACAGAATTTAAAGATGCATGACTCTATTGAATGTATGTAACTAGAAAGGCAACATTTTTGAGTAAATGCAAGATGTTTCCCTCCAAGGCTACATTGAATTTGCCTTGTAGAAACCAATATAGAAAATCGCAGACCAGAAACCTATAATTGTTCATATTTGCTGTAACACCATATACATGTATAACAGCTAATATTTCGTTCACATTTTCTGTAACAGCTAATATGCTGAATGTCAATCACCAGCAGTTCTAAGCTCTGATTGGTTAATGACAAAAGAAGAAGAAGAAAGAGACAGAAAATACATGAGCAGAAACAATTTCAATCCCATCTGAAAACATAACTAACTGAAAGGCAGACGATCGGTGGCATAGAGCCAACTACATGTAAAATGGGGCCTGACAGTTTTACTGTTGCGGTTGTATAAAAGTTTAATCATACCCTGAGGCAGTAAGAAAATGCCGTTACCCCAGGTGCCAACTTGTCAGACGATAGCCACATTATCATTCAGCATGACAACTCACTCCCATTGCAGCCATAAAGATTGAAACCAGACCTGTTCCGGTGGTGTTGTCATGTATATTTTAAAGACGTTCAAGGATAAGTTGGCTAATTGATCCTCCCCCGTTCCTAACTCTGTGTGAATAATGCAATAAAGCTTAAATGGCAAATGTCTTGAGACTACTGATGATAAAGACACTCTGTATGAAAGTTGTTCGAACTTCTAAGACTGTTGTAAGTTTAAAACATATTAAGAAATCGTGATTATTCATTAACCTCTTCTTGAGTTATTCTCTTTCAAAGTCTAAAAAAAAAATCGGCCCCTGTAGGTCCAAAAAAGTCACTATAGGTGGCCCAACACTATACCACAATATACTCTGCTATATCTATCACTTTAAATTCACAAGTATTATTAATTAGCATGGCAAGATAATGAGATATCGAACTGCTGCACCGGTACCAGCATTAATGTATGAAGATGAAAAAAAAAATTTTTTTTAACCCTTGGCAATGGTATAAGTGAAGTGAGGTTTCATACCAAATGAATAGTTCAACTAGACTGTTAGTTGTGGAGAAAAACTGAACTGGAAATGTTAGAAATACTTCAAGGGTACAAAAGGGGGATTAGAATGTTTTATTAGATAACTAACAATTATAAATAGAAGGAAGTTTTTCTCGTAGTATGAAGGAAAGGTTGTAAGTGTTCCTGTTTCTCACTGAACATTGCTCAGCTCAATCTCATTATATTCAGTAATCTTGGACTTTAAGAATTCACAAAATGAGACCTGGAAGTATAGAATATACTATTCAAAAATCATTAGCAGTCAAACCATGTTCAACGTGCAACCTTCAACCGTAACATTAACTCAATAGGATCTAATGACATTATTTTCGCAAATTACAAACTGGCATTAGATTAACCTTCATAAAAGTCTGGCTTATGACATTTTGGGGGGATCAAAATACCACCGTGTATGATGCAATTTCATTATTACGTAAGGCCACACCAAGCGAGAGGGCGAAATAAAAATAAAAATAAAAATTGTAAAATGGTTGGGGTAAAGGTAACGGCTAATCCAAAACATAAAGAAAAAAGTTTTCAGCTTGAATAAAGTACAAAAACACTATTTTTGTACAGTAACAGCACCTGTACCCACACTTTAAGGAGCTTATAATATAAAGGCCAATTTGCTACACCAGAAAGTTGGTGAATGGTTTCATTAATGGTGAAAACTTGCTGAGTGGTAATTTTTATTTTTATTTTTTTTCCCAAAAAATAGGAGCGAGCGAATCCGTGAACCAAGAAATTAAATCGGTGTGGCCTTATGTAAGGTCTGTCTGCAATCTGACAGGTTATGGGACCAATATGTAGTTATGATATTATCAAAATGAAACTTGATTAGAATAAAAATTAAGCTTCAAAAAAAAAAGTTCAATTATTCCAGGGCCTTAAGCCCAAGTTGCCTTTAAAATTTGCACTGTATCAAAACATGTCATTAATTGAGGTCATGATATTGTTAAGTAACCCATAGAAAATTTAGTTATCTTCTTAAACATTGTGTATGTTCTTGGTAAAATTTAAAAAAGACTAACTGAAATTTTATTGTTACAGACTAGTTTCTTGAATTACATGTTTACAAGAAATGTCCAAAGTATTGAGGACTGAACATTTCAAAGTTTAACAAAACATCTTCATAGAGGACAAGAACTTTGTTTTGCCTGTCCGGGTCATTCCCATTATTTACACCTAGTTGCATTTCCGTAAGGAATAAATGTATCTTGATTATGGAGCAGTTTGATCTTTCTCAACAGTAGTATAGGCCTTTAGGGAGGTATTTCTGGTGAAAAACATCGATATGTATTACATCTTGGGAAGTCCAATTACTGCTACATTCCTAAAAGAAATAATCTCAACTGACAAATGTAAAACCCATCTTAGGGAATACTGAAAAAAATGTTACTGTATGATATTTGAAAAGGGTACTAAAATCTCCAGTGCAATATTTTAATACAGTGCAATCACATTTGCCATGCTGAGTGACAATAGACATATGCCATAAGTTAGTTGCACGATTTTAAAGACATTTTATTTTCAAACAGGTTGTTACAGAACCAACGGTTGAAAAGGATCTAAGACATCTTTCTTTGTAACAAGACTGCAGGATATATGCATGACCATTCCAAAAATGCCTGTTTGCCAGTATGTTTGTATGCCTATATCTACATTGTCTTGTAACAGAGCCATCACTGAAAACAGAACAGGTTTCTTAGAAAAATTACAGTGCTACTAGTACTACCAAATCTAACAGAAGGTCCCATAGCTCAACTGGTAGCAGAGTCTTGACCGAATAATATTCCAATTAGTT
>NC_049996.1:2371882-2374403 GCF_000003815.2 Branchiostoma floridae
CCTAGAATTTCTCCTCACTTTTATTGCTGACCAAACATCTCTGGCATTATAAGTAAGCTTTACCATGCTTTAAGAATTCAGCATCCATTCTCACATTTGGTATACATGAACTGGGTACTAGATCAGATATATAGGAGAATTCTTTTTACACAACCAGCAGGTACTTATATTGCTTATGTGTCGATGTCTCTCAGACACCTTCGTCAGAGCTTTTAACTGGAGTTCTGCTTCTCACCGCTATATGTAGCCGATGTAGGTGGCGCTTTTGCGGTGAGAAAACAATCCCAAACGTGGCTAAGCTTGATTCCAGTTAGAACTCCTGTTAAAAGCTCTGACAAAGGTGTCTGAGAGACATTGAAACGTAATTATCAAATTGTAAGTACCTGCTGGTTGTGTAAAAAGAATTCTCCTATATCCTATAATTTCAACCAACCTGATAAAACTATTTTGGGTACTAGATCCTTTGACTATTTGAACAAGCCTGTCATCCTTGCAGCGCTGCTTGGACACCATAGAATTGAGCAGGGCTCTAACCAGCGTCCGTTTATCCGTCAATTGACGGAAATTTGCTGTGTGTGACGGAAAATTTTTAAAACCAATCCGTCAACCTTGACGGACAAAAATTCTTGGTGGAAGCTACAGGCGGCTTGGGGACTCTGTCCACGGTCGGAAAGCCACACACTGTTTATTTTGCTATTGTTATGATTGTTGACTTAGTGTGTCGGCGACCTTTCGCATACGATAATTTCATTAAAAACCCGTATTGCAAGGTCTCAGTTCCGTCTTTCTAACTTAATTTTCGCTGTTTTTGTGACAATGGGAATTGGCTGACGGAAAAAAATGTCGAGCTGGCTAGAGCCCTGGAATTGAGATAAATGGTTACTGTCCGAAGCACCCACGAAGACAGTGAGGGATAAATTTTTACACCGAGAAATGCCCCATTTGTATTCAAGTCTTACCACTTAAGTCTGTAGTAGGCGTCATTGAGATTATAACCGAGTACACATAACCTTGGCACGTACATTTTGTAATCCTAGTTGGCAGTATTAGCGATTATTGTTCTGATAATAGCCAAACTTGGCTTTCCCGCCGTGACAGTTCCTAACGTTATTGGGTGATAAATACTGTTATCGAATACAAATAACCGTGTTTGGATTGACATGGTATTTTGGTGGGGGACATGTAATATGTTTTTCCAGAAGAATGAAATATGAATTATACATCATATTTATGGGAACCAGTTATGACAAAAACTTCACCCGTCAGTCAAAAATGCTTGAATGTCATATCATAAAATTAATAAAGAATTCTGCTTTGTTTAAGTTTGTAAGCTAATTCTAATAGAATGTCAGATTTTACAACAAAAATTAAAACACGGGCAACCATCAACAATGAATGGGATAGAAAAATTTAAAGTTCACAGGGGACAGTCCTTGTGGAAATATAAAACATAACTTCTGAAATATTTCCAAATAGCCTTCATAAAAAGGACATGAAAACTTACAAATGTTGATTGTATCATTTTTTGTATTATTTTTTGCAGCTACACTGTACATGTTACATGGACAATGACATGTATATCTATCAATGTTATGAACAGATATTATGTTGTGTGTTAAAATTTCATCTTTGTCTCTTTTATTTGCAGGAATCTACGATGAAGATCCAGAGATAATTACACTCAACAGGGCTGAGTTTGGTATGTATATTTTCTTCTACTTATTATAATAAGATATTACATCTTTGGTTTTTCCCAAGAACCATCATAGAGTGGAACTCATTACCACCTGTAAGAGCATCTTCATTTAAATGTAGATACCTTATACATGTAGCTAGCTGACAATTTGCAATGTTAGGAGTGACAGGTTGTTCAGTGAAATATAACCAGCTACTACCTTTAAAATGGTCCAAGTTCCTTTCATTTTCTGTTCAAGTTCTGATCCTTCCTTGTTTCTAGGCTTGTTCTTAATCATCCTTTAGTACATTCAGATTCATTCACGTTCATAAACACAGCCCAAAAAAGTTTTGAACTGCTTAAGTCCTCCTGAGCAGTGCAAAGTCATACGGATAAAAAAAACCTTAAGTTCAAGAGTAGTATCAACCTTGAAGACCTGCCCGATATTGATCAGTTGATCTTAAGGAAGGAAGTTGAAGCCCTAAGACTCCAACACAAGGATTATCAGCATTCCCTTTGGTGGGGGAAAGATCTTACAGCTTACAGCTACCAAGCTTAACCACCCTTAATGGTGTTAGCGGATTTAAACACGTCACCGTTTGTCCTATCACATACCAAAAACGATGAATCAAACAAGTAGTGACTGTAGGAGAAGAAATTAAACAATCCATCAATTTTTTAAAGGGTCACAAAATGACTTCTAAAGTTAGCTTCTGGGTGTAAATTAAAGAAAGGTGGAAGTAAGAGGTCGTTTATTATGCCTGACAAGACAAGAGTAGAGTGAAAAGGTAGGATGAGAGAAGGCAAGCATTTGTGTAAGAGGTCAAGGTAGTAAGGATCAGTTCA
>NC_049996.1:2374503-2375546 GCF_000003815.2 Branchiostoma floridae
CTTAGAGACTAGGGGTGCTGTCGGTATTGTCAATCAAGATGCTTTGTCAAGAGAGCTGGGGAAATGATGTATATACAGGTTCATTACTTTCAAATTGGAACCCAGCAGGAAAAAGAAAGAGACCTGGCCTAGAATTATCTTGGAGGAGGATAGTAGAGCAATGCTGTAAATGAGTTTAAGTTCACTGGGATTTAGTTTTGTTGTAGGGATGAAATGGAGTGTTTGCAGTGGTTTTTAATTTGAGGTTTAAATAAGGAGTAAGGTGGGCAGAAGACAGAACAAGTAATTTTGCAGTGATTTGCAGAGTTTGTGTTGAAAAGATGACTGCTTTGTGGCAAAGTTAACTTAAAGCATTACCGCAAACTTACAAAACCACTTCAAAGATTCCATTTTCTTTCTACCACAAAATCAAATCACTGTGAACTTCAAGGCATTTACAGTACAGTACTGTCCAAGTCCATCAAGAAAGAAGAGAAAAATTCCATGTAAAATTAAAGTGGGGAAGATTTGTTGAGGACTGTTGTAAGTTATAGAAATAACTTAAAGAAAATTATTGGGGAGAAATATTTCGTCTATCAATTGGACACAGTTTCAAAAATGTAATTGAATCATTATAATTGTTTGTTTACAAAAAAAAAATGTCTGTGGTATTGGTACAGTAAAGATTGAATTGAATCAGTGGAAGAAAAGAGTCTTCGAAAAAGTTGTAAGTACTTCCCCACAATTCCATAAAGAATAAAGACCCAATATTTCAGCCTTCCCTGACAGTAAAGTGCTGAGCTTCTGGCAAGTTTATCCCTCTGGAGAACTTCCTTGACGTGTGCATTATTATCCTGCAAGAAGTGATGTAGTGTTATATTCACTGGTGGCCCAATTATAGCATATGGCAGAATGATTGGCTAGCAATATCTACAGCCCAACAGTAATAACAGTCCTTCTACATCTAGTTACAGTTAATCTGCTCTGGTGTAATGACTACACTGTACTGACAACTTGCTGTGTGTTGAATTTAAAGGAGCTGTAACACATGCTACTTAAAATTC
>NC_049996.1:2375646-2402684 GCF_000003815.2 Branchiostoma floridae
TCGGTAGTGGACACAGGTTTGGCTTGACGTTTTGCCCTTGAGAAAGGCACTTTACACAGATTTACTCGGTGCACTAGGTACCGTTAGACAGGTCCAGAAAAACTGGACCTAAAAATATCAGTGACCGGATGTTGGACCAATTCGAAAATGAACAGATTGTATTAGCAGGCCTTCACATGTTCTGGGGCTTACAGTTCCAAGAGAATAACAAGACATACATTTTGTAAGTAGAGCAGAGTGATAGTCATTTTTACAAAGATTCTACGGTCAAACTTGGTCTGAAACAGAGGCTATTGTTTTCATGAACTTCAAGATAGGATCTTATAATGCCAATGGACGTCGGATACTCCACCCAACAGGATCCTCTGTTACAGTAGCAAAATGGACCATGCTTTAAGTATTGACCATTTTTAAGTTTTCACAGACAATTAGGTCCAAGTTCAGGTTAGGACGTGGACCTGAACTGTGCCTGTACCTTAATTTTTGTATCAGAAATCTACCCCTACAGTTCACCCATGTGTACATTTGCAAAATTGACAGTTGGGCAGATAAAATGCAGTGAAAAGAGATCTAGAGAGAATGGCTCCACCTTCCATTATAGTACCCTAGACATAGTGGATAACAACTAACTGCCCGTACAGCCTCAAAAAGGCTTTGAAACTACATGTACAGTCAAACCTGTCTATAGCGGCCACTCAAGGGACTGGAGAAATGTGGCCACTATAGACAGGTGGCCACTATAGAGAAAATGTTGATCAATTGACCACGTGCAATAATGCACTTGGTTTCAGTACCAACTGATCTTTCTCACCAAGTCACATTGTCTCGTCGTTGAATTTCAAGACGATCGACTCGATCGTCTTGAAATTCAACTGACCCTGCCAACGTCAAATCTACCGAAAATGAATGATATTGCCATGCGTAATGTTGGTTAATTCGCCAAAATGACCCTGTCGGGAACTCACCGGACCAGAAATGGTGTGGCCGTGGCCGCGTTGGAGAGGTGGCCGCTATAGACTATTTCTTAATGCTTAGGTCAATGGGAAAAATCCAAGGGACTGAGAAAAAGTGACCGCAATGGCCAGGTGGTCGCTATGCAAATGTGGCCGCTTATACAGGTTTGACTGTGTATGTACCTTTACCTTTTTGAGGCCTATTAGATATCATACTGTGAGATTAATTTCAACCCCTTAGTTTATGAATTGCGTATCAAATTTTCTTGTAGCCTGGACACAGTTTAAGTATTGATTTACTACTTAACATAAAGTAGTGACATTTAGAAACTAATTGGACGCTGCTAGCAAGAGTCGGAAATTATATTGCCTCTAATATAAGTTTAAGGGCATTCAACCCATAAATTTCTTTCTTACACAAAAGCACTCCTATGATAATTTTCTATGATAATTAGGTTATAGTTAGCTCTTACTCTTTGAATTGTCCTTGTGAAAATGATATTTCAAGGAAAATACTGTATTTTCCTGTCACAGTGAAAAATCCTTTGGGCCTTCCAAAATATTAGTGAAAAAAGGCAAGGTTCATCACAAAAACATGATTTAAGAGGACTTATACTTCTCCCATTTTCATCTAATAGTATGTTCATTTATGTCCAAGAACTTACATACAGACTATATATGTATTACAAGGATAAAGAAGGCCATTTTTCCTGTAGCTGTTTTGGAACATGTCAAATATGAATATATGCTATAATCATGGAACTTTACTTGTTGAAACATGTCCATGAAGTTTCAGAAATTTGAATGTTCTCTCCAATATCTTCTGCAGAACAAACCGTGAGACAGTCGGACGACATCTGGTTCATCAATTTCTACTCCCCACGATGTTCCCACTGTCACGACCTCGCTCCTGCTGTGAGTAGCAAAGGCCAGAATATAGATAGGGGGATATTTGATAGCCATATGGGATGTCAATGAAGGTTAGACATCAAGGTAATGATATACATTGCATGCAACTGGATATATTTTTGGAAATGATCAAATCTTTCAGGTAACATCCACTACACTTGGTAAATGAGAAAAGACAGTTAATACTTCCTGAAACACCTGATTGTTTCCAAAATCTATGCTGTAGCTGGATACATTTACATGTATTGTACGATACCATATGTTGCAAGAAAAGAGTTACCCAAGCAACTGGATAGATAAATGGTCAGATATTTCAGTTATGCATCCACTATCTTTTGTCAGTAAATGAGAAAAGACAGTGAATGCTACCTGAAACATCTGGCCATTTCCAAAGTCTATCCAGTTGCTTAAGTAACTGTTATCTTGAACATATGGTATCTTGAAGTATCAAGGAGATCTTGGTCAGCCTCCTACAGTCAGTGAATGAGTAATTCTTCTGAAAGTTGTCACACAAAATTTGTATTTCGTAGCTTCGTTAGTTTTATTGAGTAATTGTTTTTATCTAATACTTATAAGACTATTTCTGATTTGTAGAAAATCCCATTATGTATGTGTGGAAAAAAACACTAGAGATAATATGTTAGTTTACTGTAAGAAATAATATTTAAGTTGCATTATCCTGACTGCCCAGAAACTTCTAAGAAAAGCCTTGATTTTAGCCACATTATACATGTATTTTCTGGTAACTGATGACCAGTTTCTATAATGCCTTCAACAGTGTTTTGTCACATGACAAGTTATGGCCAATTAGCACTTTTGCTGTTACAGTAGTAATTTCATCAATCATGTGATAATTGAGAGCCAATCAGCTCAGTGAATGCAATTTATCTTGGCTTTTGATAAGTAATGGCCAATCAGAACTATGATGGCTGTAGTAAATTTTTGCCATTTGACAAATACCTTCAAAATAACTTCTTATCACTGAACAAGTGATGGCCAATCAATCAGCAACATGGCTGCAATAAGTTCTTGTCCCAAGTGATAAATGCTGACCATGTTTGCAGAGTAGGTCATGAAAACATTTCCAATAACTGGTGGGGAACAACTATCAAAAATTCAGCACCAGGGACAGGGTATTCATTTTATTGATAATAATTCTCCATGTTAAAGCTGTCCCCACTACCCATCCCTTCACTGGTATGGAAATTTCCTGGTGATGGACACAAAAGTTGATACCATTTCTCAAAAAAGAGGAACCTTATGACATAGATATGAACATATATTATATAAATTGACTTTGACCTAATTTAGATTCATAGTCAGCTTGACGTTTGAGCTATTCTTCCTGTTATCTATATGGACTGATATAACAAAAAATGCAGACTAGGTCGACTTATAAAACATATTCCAATTAGGGAATAGCTATCACCATTTTAGCACCAAGGGCAGCTTATGGTATAGACAGGACTGTCTATATTTTTGATATTTTTTTCATTCTACTCATGTTGTTATTAATTTGTGTTGATAAATATGTCATTTTAATCTTACAAAAATACATTTTCATAAATTTCAGTTCATAAAGTTAAGATTTTTGGGTGGAATTTGTGTCCACCCCAAGAAGCATATTTCCATCCCAGGATGGATGGATGGACTGGCCTTGAAGACAGCCTCTTTTATGGATGAGACAAATTACGATCGCTCACAAACCATGAAGAAGTAGTCGTCCGTATATCTTATTACCTGTGTAATGCTCTTCCTGGATCCTACTGGTGTAAACCTTTTATATCGATAAGCCCACAAAAGGGAAGGAGTTTAAGTATGGACTTCCTGATGAGGCCCCATTAATCATGTTCTAACTGCTTTGTCAGGGGGAGAATGGATGATGCCAGTCTTCATTATCTCTTATCAAGACGAAGGGATACATGTGGTAAACGTTTTAGCTATGGGTAGCTATGAACCTTTAGCAAGGTGTAAGAATTCTTCACATAAGGGGAACATACTTTTTTTAGTACTTTTCGCCCTCTTCTTGTTTTTACATTTAAAACAAAAAAGGTCAATGACCTGGACCAGACAGCTGTTTCCATGGTTACAAGAGGTGTAGCAGACACCCTCTGGTGTTCAATTACATCATGTAGCAAGTGGCAGGACAGAGCTGGAAGAGCTGGTCAACATATATATAAAATGTTTGAATAAGAATAAACAATGTAGTAGTTTATTCGGCAAAACCCTGTGAAGGTAGACATTTTATATTTTGCTAGGAAATGTAGCCCTTCTATATCTAGTTGCAAATTAAATCAGATAATCAGATTGATCAGTGTACTTTGTTTCACACCTTTAACAATGTATAATTAGAAAGTCATTAATTTATTCAGGATATCAAAATCAATGGAGTTGCTTCCAACCATAAAATGAAATCAGCATACTTGGTCACCTCAGTGGATTTCAGATATTGATGTTTGACTACATGTATGCCACTGACCGTTAATTCCCCCGGTGTCCTGATTTCGATTGATGCTGGAAGTAAGAGTTCCTTTTAAAGCCATTTTTAATCTTTTTGTCTACAATATCAAAGCATCCATTTGATATATGGCATTTGGGTGCCACAATTGGCTGTATGGGACTCTGGTGTGGTGGTTTGGTTGGGCCAATGCAAGTTACATGAAGGTGCAAGTAGATAACAAAAATACTGATTTCACCTGTATGTCACTAATAGGCCTTGAGTAAGTTCATTCATAGTGACTGTTAATGCAGCCGAACTAACTCATCTACATAATATTGTAGATCTTGCCAACACTAGTTTTTAGAAATCCTCTTAATACCAATCACCATCCATTTCCACATTTACTTGTATATCTCCTCTGTTTATACCTTACACTTGCAATTAGCTCTTAGGCAGGAATTTGATAACTGGTTTTTACATTCAAAATAAAAGTCTAGCAGCTTGCTACATGTAGATGTACTGTAGATGAACTGCATAAAAAAATTATGTAGTAAGCTGAATTGCACTGTTCACAAAAGTAAGACAATTTGTACATGAGTCGTCAACAAACATCTAAGACAACTACATTAGCTCCAAAAATCACCTTTAATAGAATTTATTCAAATCTACTAACTGTAGTTCTTATTGAAAATAAACTTTTTCCTCTATTCATTGAAATATTTCTTCCTTTCTTTGCTTAGTGGAGGGAGGTAGGTCGGGAGCTTGTGAACGTGATCAGGATTGGAGCTGTGAACTGTCAGGAGGACTGGATCCTGTGCCGACACCAGGGAATCAACCGTTACCCCTCCCTTATCCTTTACTCTGGCAGTACCACGAGGGTAGGTGGTCCTATTTCCTCACTTAAGCACTGACAAATTCATATTCCTCATATGTGTTTTGACAAACTGACTATTAATCAGGTTTGTAGCCAGCCTGAAATCATTTTCAGTCCCCTTGATTTTAATGGGAATCCTATCGAGCACCGAAGGCATGGCGTGACGTTCGTGTCATTTCTAGGGGGTCTGGGTCCCAGAAAATTTTTAAATCCAGACCCTCTGAAACACTATTTCCTGCATTTTGCTTGTAGACTAAGCTGTTCAATGGCACCTCTTTTGGTGAAGAAGAACACATGGGTTTCAGTTTTTTTTATATATTTACATATCAATTTTGTCTGTCCCAGGGGACGGAATGGGGAAAACGTTTTTCAGTCCCCAGCTGCAAAATTCCGTCAAAGGACTGAAGGACAGGTGCTGGCTACAACCCTGCTATTAATAAACCCATACAGTCCTACATTTTCACCATTACCAATGAATTGATGTCTAAGTTCTAACACAATCATTGTGATTTACAATATGTTGTGCTATGCAAATATTGTATTGTGTGTATGTGTTATGTGTGTATCCAGTGCCTCCCTTAAAAGTTTATGATGGGAGCTTACCCTGGTAAAAGAATACAGAAATTAATTAAAATTAAATTATGCGCCACAATCATCTATTCTTAATGAAATATTCTGCTTACAAGGTCAACAGTACATGCACACTATCATTATTACAGTCATCTTTAACTACAAAGTACTACATGTGTAAGAAGATTGGTGTACACTATGATTAAGGCGGCAATAGACCTTGAAAATATTGATTGACATAGTCTTTACGCATCAAACATGTCTTAAAATAGACCTTCTTCACTTCAAATTTGCGGTCAATATCTCGTGTCACTACTAGACTGCAGATTTCATTTTGAGGTTAATGAAAATAAATGATTAATTGCATCTGTTCTTGCTGCAATATTTATTTCATTAATGTGTTCTTTAGTGTTATGTGCTTTTACATTATAAAGAAAGCAGCCAAAAGCAACACAAATGTTGGTTGTAATAGCTGGAAATATAATTTGAATTGCCATTCAGTATCATGTATTGGAAAAGGTGCGTTGTAAAGTATTAGGGCAACTTTTAAAACCCTTTTTTTTTTTGCAACTTAAGTTTTAAACACATGCACAGTCAGAGAGTCAGCCAATTTCCTTACAGACTTTTGGCTGCTTTCATCAATTTTGAAAAAGCTTTTGCTTGTAAATGTGTTTCCAACATGAACCTATTCAACATTAACCTACATGTATATGTTTTGTATTCTAACAATTCAGTTTCCCTTATATAAGATATAGTATTTGTTAACTTCATCTCTATGATTCCTTCCCTACCCTAGCCTGAGCGCTACACGGATGAGAAGACCACGAAAAAGATGGTGAAGTTTGCCCTGAAGCAAGTCACTGCCTCCGTCACTGACCTCTGGGCAGGTAAGGGCCAACCTGTTACAGCTACAATCATGGTGATGTAGGAACTCACTGACACTTACGCTCCCAGAATATCATCAAAGCACTGGGGTGACAGGGCTCAAAATGCATGTTTGGCCAACTTACACTGGACCATAGCATGCATATCCGACACAGGATACAGTAGAATCCGTTTGATTGCACTCCCCATTTGCCAGCACATTTTGTGCAGTTATCCGAATGGTGCAACAAAGTTATTCAGCTGGACCACATCACTATGGGACTTTGGGATTGAAATTAACAGAAGTGTGCCTTTGCCTGAATTTCAATTAACTGGCTTCTGCTGTATCATTGTGATCATGCATGTGTAGAGCAAAAAATAATACCTCCATTTTTCATGGAGGTAACAAACGCAATAAACTATTAATCTTAAATCTCTGCTTCTTTTTTGTTAAATACAAAATTGCGTGTTGGCATAAATTTTACATGCAGTTTTAAAGATATTCATGGAAATACATAGTAGTCATCGGTACTTAGTAGTGATAGGTATAATAAGAAAAACCCTTGCAAACAGTTGATTTCTTTTTTTTATTAAAAATACATGTCATTGTGTGAGTGTGTGTAAGCAATTTTTACTGTTAGTTAGCAGTGCAAGTCTGATCTGAAAATTTTTGCACTGCTACAATTTTATGTGTACAAACTTGCATATACACGTATTTCAAGCCCTGAGTATCATCCAGACTGATTGCTTGCCCTTTTGGACCAGTCAGGTCGCTCCCAAGATGTGGCAAATCAGCCCCAGCCAACTACAAATGGCAGCTTTGTAGTAAAGATACACTTTTTATGTGCCTGTCAAATGGAAAATTGGAAGGATGACAGCTAAAAGGTCCAAGCATTCCTGTCATAAGGGGTAATGCAGGTTGGTCAGAGAACTTGCCTGAAATACAAATGTGAGTTTTCTAGTAAAGAAGCACTTTTAAGATGAGTACAAGTTGGAAAATTCTAAGGATGACAGCTAAAAGGTCTGAGTATTCCTGTCATAAGTGGTAATGCAGGTCGGTTAGATGACTTCCCTGAAATACAAATGTCAGTCTTCTAGTAAAGATACACTTTTAAGATGAGTACTAGATGGAAAATTTGAAGGGTGACAGCTAAGAGGTCCAAGCTTTCTCATCATAAGAGGTTAGAATACAGGTCGGTTGGAGAGCCTTTCGGAATTTTGAGTGCTGCGGAGGTGACTGATTGAGAGCTGTTTTAACCTTCCCTGTGACCCTTTGACAGAGAGTCGCTACTGGTTATGGTAATGCAGCTTGCTGAAGGTTATGTCAAGGACACTGAGATCTGGCTTCTATGTCCATATCCAAGATCATCATCATCAGTTGTTGTTGGGGTAACTGGTCTAAATGGCGGCAACTTCTTTGTTGATTCAAGGCCGGATTCAGGCTGCAAAACAAGTCATGCCTTTAGCCAATGCAATCTTTCAGACTGCTTTAGCATCCATATCCAAGAAGATAAGGGTCTCATCATCATTGTAATCAGTTGTTGGGGAAAATGGTCAAAATGGCAGCAACTTTTCAGTTGATTCAAGGCCTGATGTCAGGCTGCAAAACAGGTCATTCCTTTAGCCGATGCAATCTTAACAGACTGCTTTGGCATCCATATCCAAGAAGATAAGGGTCTCATCATCATTGTCATCAGTTTTGGGGACCAATACTGGTAGTCTGAATAACATCAACTTCCCTGTCCTTGGTACTGAAATAACTGCAGCAGTGCTGCAAATGCTTTTTTTTAAGTTTGGGGTAAGAAGAAAATAAATGTCCACAGCAGTTATGGTAAGTTCATTATATTAAGTAATAAGTAGCACCTTACTAGTAGTCACATACTGTGCAGTAATCATGGAAACACTGGAGATTTTAAGTTTGTGGTAATGTGATCACCACTAAACAGTGAACCCAAAACCACAGGAAAAATTTTAAAATTACAATGGATATCAAATTCAAGTCCAATCTTCAATTAAGCTTAGGAAAACAGTTGGGGCTTAAATGTACCAGGAACTACTTTCAGAAAAGCATGATACATGATTTTTCATTATAATATTTTGATGAAGAGTATCAAAACAAACTTCAATAGCTTGGGGTGGAAAAGCAGTGTAGTCAAGGAGGATTTGCAATCTGGTGAAGATTGAAATCACTTAAGCTTTATTTTCTGGAGAGTGGGGACTATATACAGGTCATGTTGTAAAGCCTGCATGACCCATTTCTAGTATGAAAATAACAGTCCTTGAAAAGTCAAATGGGTTTTAGTTATTTCTTAATTCTTTGCCCCTAGCTATTCTTAGAGGTGATGTCCTGGATTCACAAGTGGATTTATAAAATTCCCATCTACAGTTCATTTAGTTCAATTATCTGATTGAGGCATCATGATTAATTCACGGGATCAGGAAATTGATTGACAACTACTGGCATTAGCACAACTGTTGAGATGCAGATATTGGTAATTTCTTTTTCTTTACTCAAAAAGGTAAGCATCATTGAAACTTATGTATGATAATCAATGATCAGGGCTCGAAATACACTTTTCAGTCAACTTGCACCAGTGCAAGTTAAGCCAAAGGTAACTTGCACCAAAAGAAACTTACTTGCACAACCCAAAATAGTGAACTGTTAACCCTTTATTCTTCTTCTGAAAATTTGCAAATATATGGGGATACATAAAGACCACATGTTTGGATATTTGTTTTCCAAAGCGTATTTTATTTTGGATTTCAAATTGTACAACAAATGTGAATTTAGGCTTAATTTAAGACAATTCAATGTCTACAACTTGATAAGATCAATAGATTTCTTCTGGACTCTTCGAGTGACTTCCATCACTATTCTTAACCATCGCTAGAACAACTCAATACAAACACATATAACTGGAAAATCCAGTACTGTTGATCATATCAAAGTCACTAAATTGTATGCAAAATGTATTTACTCATATGCAAATCAAGGTAAGATAACACCATAGGAATTATTAGCATTATAGAGATGGAATTGTCTTCAAATTTTGTTTACATGTACCTGGATGTCTAACCAAGTTTAGAAATAACAAATTTAGGCTATGTTTTTATTCAGTGTTGTTTTCTTTTACCTTTCAATGGCAGACAATATTCTTGGCGTGTGTAAGCTTTTTCTAAAGTCAGGTATTAGTGGATAAAAGTAACTTGCACTGGTGCAAGTTTGGTCCAAACTTACTTGCACCACACCAATTTTACATGCACAAACTTGCATATGCATGTGGTATTTCGAGCCCTGATGATGCCAACAACTTGTAAGAAAGTTGATGAAGGTTAGACATTTAGGTACGTCATCAAGTACTAAATGTGACTGACAAAGACAGTCATCTTTCAGTCACTGACAAAAGATAGTAGATGCATTTGAAATATTTAACCATTACCAATACTTTGCGTACACACATTTATCATAGGGCAGAATCTATCCAGATGTTTCTTAATGAATAGCTGTTATCTGATATAAGAATGGAGATTTTTTCCACTACCCTGTACTGTACTTATTAGTTATCTGTATTTAGTTTTTGCATTTTTGCATTTAAAACATTCAACTATTTCCAATAATTTGCGTACACACATTTATCACAGGGCAGAATCTATCCAGGTGCTTCTTAATGAATAGCTGTTATCTTATATAAGAATGGAGATTTTTTTCCACTACCCTGTACTGTACTTATGAGTTATGTGTATTTAGTTCATTTGTATGCATTAGACATCATCTCTTTGAAGACAAATTTATTCTTTGCCGGAAACTGCTACATCTTTTTCATAACAACAAATCAAAGCATTGATCACTTAAATCTATACCATGATGTATCATTTAAACCATGGATATTCCACTCTTATATACATACTATTAGTTACTGGTTGTTCCAAGACTTTTGCCATCATTCAAAGGATATGTAAACAAACTTGACAGTATTAGTATTAAAATTTGTGCTAGGGGATAAAAGGCTAACAATCTACCTTGCCTATTTGTATGTTACAGAGGGAGATTGTCCATTTCATCTGTCAATCATGATGTACTGTAAATGCATTTAAGTTCGTGGGGATTTAATTTTGCGGTAGCAGGAAAAAGGACTTTTCACGGTGGTTTTAAGTTCGCGATAGCACCATGCACTCTAGTCTCTTACTGCCATGGAAAAATGTTTGCGGTGGTTTTAAAGTGTGGCGGCCACCGCGTAAACCGCGAACATTAAACCACAGCGAAAGTTTCTGCATGTACAGTACTAGATAAGTGTTGTAGATTAAGAAATTAGAATTCTTCTTCAGACTTGTAATGAACAGGAAAAGGTTGGATTTTATATCAAGGAAGTGGGAAAATTGATCATGGACACTGTTCTTCCTCGCCCCGAGGCCTTAAAGCACCCATTAAAGAAAACCGAGATTGCTCAGTAATTGTGCCGTTTATCACATCCGGTAAAAGAAACACTTGATCCAATAACACTGGCAGTAAAAATGGGAAATTTGCGTTCGGCGCTGGTAGCTAGTTTATTGATCCATAGGGGGGAAATGCCAGCACTCTTTACGGCATTGAAGATGTAATTAAGGCAACCTATTTGGTAGTAAAATTGCGGTGATTCCTTTCTGTTTCAAGAACTGTTTTGGTTTTAATCCCAACGCTGTATCTACAATCTGTTCCAAAATTTGCTTGCTTGGACGGAAAAAATATCTAACCCCATCCGTCCCTAAAGTCTGAATTTCGTTACATGAAATTGATAGAAATGTGATTTAATTTGTAAGTGTAGAATGGCAGATTTAGCAACAAAATTAACAACACAAGCCCCCAAATGATTTATACAGTAATGGAAAAGAATTTAAAGCTGGAGACAGCACAATTTTATCTTTGAAATTCTTTTCTTGTGTGTGTGTGACACTGTTTAATTTGGCATTATTAGTATAGTATACACTTGGGATTGAACAAATGATTATGGCAATTATGGTAAAATTATGACAGCACATACATGTACATGTACTAAAAGTTCAATTATTCTTTTCTTTTGAATTGCTTATTGGATTATAAATCTGAGTGGTAGAATTGAAGAGACTTGTTGGTTATCTAAAAATTTGCATTTGTTAGTCTGATGTAGTCCTTTTTGTAGTTTTGGTATACAGTAAATGCATTTAAGTTCGCTGGGATTTAATTTTGCGGTAGCGGGAAAAAATGACTTTTCGAGGTGGTTTTAAGTTTGTGGCAGCACCATGCACTGTAGTCTCTTAGTGCCATGGAAAAATGTTCGAAGTGGTTTAAAGTTCGCGGTGAAGCAGCCACTGCGAAAACCGCGAACATTAAACCACCGCAAAGTTTCTGCATTTACAGTATCCTACAGAACTCCTTTTATTTTGATACAGTATGCCTGCATCTATCCCTGCATCTCTCTGTAACATCTGACATTCACTTGAAATGTTGAATTATATATTCACTACATTGCCAAAACATATATGTATCACATTGTCCCCTGAGGATTTCAGTTCTCCCCAGTTGTGTCGTCCATGATTCCTTTCTGTTTGAAGTGCTGATTGGGCATTAATCTTGTGTTTGAAGTTTTCCTTTGCTGTTTTTGCTGTGTCAGATGTCGTCCAATGCATTGTCTCCATGCTTTAACCTCCAAATGACTTCTTTTAAAGCATTCAATGACTTGCATCTTGTCATTTGCCATATCTCTCATTTGACATTCAGTAGACATGTTTTCTTGACTGTAACACATTTGTCCGTCTTTCTGTATTTGTTTTTTTACTAAAATTAGCCATTATTTAGTCACAAAAATTCACTTCGGCTTGCTCAGGTCTTGACTCTTACTTTCAGACATAAAACACTAGTTCACCTTTATCCATGGGTTAACCTATATCCGTTGGTTTTAAACACTGTTATTTGCGATATCAAGTCGACGGATGGTAGTTTCAAGCTGCAATATTTAGATATTGCAGTTTGAAATATTGCAGTTTGAAACCACTGTCCATTGACTTGATAACCCTAAATACCCTGCATGCTTTTTTATGAAAATAAGGAATATAGGTTACCTCACAGATAAAGGTTAACTAGTGTTATCAAAGATACAGATTTCATCTTTGAAGTTCTATAAAGAGGGAAAAGTCAATTTGTCCCAGTTGCATTCATTTTCTTTGAAGTGGTGATTGGGTTTTTAATCTTTCTTTTTAAAGGTTTCTTTTGGCATGATTTTCTGTGTCAGAAGTCATCCAATACACATGTCCTTTATCTTCCCACATTATACATACAGTATTCATACATCTTGCCAAGTACCATATCTCTCTGAGACATCTGACATTCACTACACTTATTATATATTCAGAGAAGGGACAAAATGCATTCTGTATAGTCAGCAAAGGAAGTTGTGTTCAATGCAGTTCTCCCCAGTTGTATAGTCCCTGTATTATTCTAAATTTAGGTAAAGGTGGTCCCATAGCAACTTTTAGGCCATAACTTATACATAGAGAGATTGGGTAATGTGGCTGTTATCTGCTCTGTCTAGTAGGGGTGGGTACCGTTTTAGAAAATTCAGGTACAGGTACGGTCCAAGTCCAGTGGAATAGGTCCAGGTCCGGTTCTTATTGGTCCAATGTCCGGTCCACTGAATTTTTTCAGGTCTGTTTTTTTTCCTCCAACAAGGAAAGACGGTATTGACTGGAACACCCTAGTCCATGTCCACCCCTAGTGTCTACATTGTGGGGTACAGTATTGGAAGAGGGAGCCTATACCTCTCCTTCCACTATCCTTCCACCACCTTTTTTTACCTCCCCAACCAACAAGTCAGGTACCCATTTTTACACCTGAGTAAAGTGAGGAAAGTTGTGTAAAGTGCCGTTGCTTAGGGCACATGGATGGTAGCATGTCCAGGGCCAAAAACCCAACAGTTACCCTAACAGAACGCTACAAAGGTGGCCACATACATTTGTAGTCCCTTCTTAGATTTTTCACAGTCATGTATAATTGTACCTTATTTGTCGACGAATGCTTGTTGAATGCGTAAAGTAGTCTTTCCTTCAAGGTTCAAAAGCTTAAAGCCGTCTTACAGCATAATAGGACACTTGTAAGATAGCATCCAAATTTCCCTTGAGTTTAGCCTTCTTTTCTAACTTACTAATTGGGTCGCCTTGCGCCTCCTAAGGAGCTATCTGATTAAGATTCTTACCAAATTACCATCTTAAATGGGTAACGTCTTTGCTGTAATAAGTTGTCTCCCAGGGGAGAAGATGCTACAAAAGCCTGGAAGGTATGTTGTTATCTTGCCAAGGAAAATGCTGTTAATGCAGATTGGAATGAATTTATAGTAAAGTGATAAACATCTCGTGTTGTGCCTCTACTGAATGTAGGGTACGGTTAGGATGTATTGCACAGTATAGAAATTTGCATGGCATCCAAATATGTCAAGAGATACAAAATGGACTGTTTTGATGTGTCTTTACAAAAGGGTTTTCACCAACTTTATTCTTCATTTTTCTTTTTCACTCATTGTATGGGAGCCTGTGCTGTTAATTTTCATTGCTAAACAGTCACTGCAAGCTTACGTAAATATGTCTTCATCTATTTCATAGTACAAAGTTCAGATACTAAGTAGTTGGACAGAAGGGGTCATTTGCTTTGTAAAGCTTATCCCAAATACTGTTAGCGAGAAAGTGTGACGGAAGTCGGCTATGCAAGCAAAATTGTATATGGCACAGCACGTTAGAAGCAGGTCTATATGGGGGTGCTTGGATCTAGAATAGGATTATTGGTGAAAAGACAGATGAGGTAATTTAGCCAAAAGTTGGGTGAATTTTCATCCCAAAAAATATTATCTATCAGAAAATAACTCCTTTCTGGAGTGGAATACCCTTTAAAGTCTTACAACTGCCAATTATCTATTAAACATTGTACTATACTGTGTAGTCTTAGTATTGCTTCAAAGTCTTTAGAATGTAGTCCTGCTATGGGCAGATAGCAGAATCTAATGAAGAAAACTCAAGGTTTTAACTCAAACACCATGCAAGGTAGACTGTGCTTAAACCATCTTCCAGATTATCAAAATATTCAAATGAGATATGTACCAGTTACATTAAGGTGATAGGTGCATTCCTAACATGGGACAAGAAAGAAACCCAGAAAAGTCAAATATCTGAACTTAGAACCAATTGGTTTGACCCATATCAGCACCAACCTTAGAGCCTGTCTAGCCTTTTCTATAGGGGGTGGGATTTGATGCATAAGTCCTTCTGATTATCTAGAAAGGTCGTCTAAAAGGTGTTTGGCACCGATCGATACTCGGGTAATCAGGCAGGGCCTCCTCTATTTATAAGCGGGATTAGTTCGCGGGAAAGTGGCGGCCATTAAAACTTGTGTATAAGTGATGGATGTGAAGTTTGATTGAGGTACAGGCCAGTAAGCATAGCTCTTACATGTACTGTACATGTACATTGAACAACTTGTCATATGTAAGCCTTACACATCTCAGTGTTACTGTAAACTTGTGTATGATTGGTGGATGGAAAGTTTGATTGAGGTACAGGCCAGTAAGCATAGCTCTTACATGTACTGTACATTGAACAACTTGTCATATGTAAGCCTTACATATCTCAGTGTTACTGTAAACTTGTGTATGATTGGTGGATGGAAAGTTTGATTGAGGTACAGGCCAGTAAGCATAGCTCTTACATGTACTGTACATGTACATTGAACAACTTGTCATATGTAAGCCCTACATATCTCAGTGTTACTGCAAACTTGTGTATGATTGGTGGATGGGAAGTTTGATTGAGTTACAGGCCAATAAGCATCGCTCTTACATGTACTGTACATTGAACAACTTGTCATATGTAAGCCCTACACATCTCAGTTTTACTGTAAACTTGTGTATGATTGGTGGATGGGAAGTTTGATTGAGTTACAGGCCAATAAGCATCGCTCTTACAATGTCATATGGAAGCCCTACACATCTCAGTGTTACTGTAAACTTGTGTATGATTGGTGGATGGGAAGTTTGATTGAGGTACAGGCCAATAGGCATCACTCTTACTTACTGTACATTGAACAACTTGTCATATGTAAGCCCTACACATCTCAGTGTTACTGTAAAAGTTGAAATTTTTGCCGTGGCTTTATGTTACTTATTTCCGACTGGCTGTCCATAAAGGTGTTGGTCTTTCCAATATGTGACTGTTGCAGTCACTATTATTGTTTCAATCGCAAACTTAAAACCACCACAAACAGATCATAATTTCTTCTTACCGACAAATTTCATTGCTGCAAACTTAGAGCCATTTACGGTACAGCTATTGATATAGATATAGAGGGAGAGGCATCAAATAAATCCCAGAAGCATTTTGGATTGTGGTTCTGAATCCCTAAGCAGTAGACGTAAAGTGATAAATGATAAATGGTGCAATTATACAACAATCTCAGCAACTTGTCACTGATTCTCCAATATTGAGATAGACAAGGTCACCTTAGTTTGTAGGTCAACCTAGGACATGAAGCGTTGTTACCTTCGTGGAAAATGGAATATGGAGGTGTGGCTTTTTGGTGCCTTTTGTCTGCGTGTGTGTGTGTGTGTGTGTGCGTGCGTGTGTGTGTGTGTGTTTGTGTGCGAGCAAGTTTTCTTTGTTCAACTCTATTGTTTCAGTAATACTTATCACTATAGAGTTTTGGCCAGCCTAAAAAAAATTACAAAAAAAAAAAAAAGATAATCCCTACCTACCAACCAAGGAGCTTTTATCAGCCGGAGGATAAAAGCTCCTTGCTACCAACCCTAATAATTCTGGACTCAAACAGGAAAGACACTTTTTTTTCCTAGGCCTTACATAATTCTACAGTCTTCAAAATGTCAGACCGTATGAAAGCTGACAAAGACAAGGTAAGGGTGTCAAGGCTATGACACCTCCATGGGGAAATAATCTGGGTGTGCTATTAAGATCTAGGACGCATCCTTCTTAAATTGCCTTCCCTTAGGTCACAATTTGCGTGTTTCAGACATACAGTATTGTGACACTTTGGAAGACAGTGCACATGTATTAGGTGTTCGTGTTTTACCATTCCCCTGTGAGAGACTCAAGGACAGTGAAAAATAGCAATTTTTAAATTGTCAAAGGTTAGAATTGCAGGGATGTCACTGTAGCTCAACTGGTAGCAGCCTCACAGTTGAGCTCTTGGTTCTAATTACTTGGTGACCCAATTCAATCCTGGGTAGTGCCTCTAGGGGCCTCAGTCATGCTAAACCTTGCAAACAAGAATCAGGCAAGTTGCATACCACAGACCTGATACAATAGAGTTGCGAGTAGTCAAAATCATGTTCATCTGCAAACGGGTTTGAGCTAAATTCAGCACACAAACACCCCGGTGTCAAACACAGTGGGGCTGCATCTGTCTTTCTGAAGCAATATGAATTAGGGGTCCTGTATTCAAGGAAGTGCCTCAAACACTTCAAAGTGGAAGGGAAAACGGGTTTGAGCTAAATTCAGCACACAAAAATTCTCCCTGTAGAAATATACCTGAAGCAGCAAAAAAACTTGCTGCCCTACATTGAATGTGTCACAAGCCATTAAAGGGATGTTAAAGGGAGATAACAGTAAGATTTTAAAAACGGTCAGATACTTCAGGTAGCTTCCAGTACCTTTTGCCAAGTACTGAGCAAAATCTGTAGTGCAAAAGGTATTTATCCAAGAGCTATATGAATTTGAATTGATGAATTTTGTGAATGAGGCATGTTTCAGACAGTTCAGAAAGTAAGAAACTTAGGCGTCCTCATTTGACATCTGTATACTTAAGGTTGCGAACATCAGACAAATCTTAGCTGTAGGCACCATCCAGGTGTACTTGAAGATGTGTAAAGATGCAGATATAAGGAGAAGAAGAATTACAGCTCTAGAGCTTTGGAGGGTGCCGGTATTTTATCATGATTAAGAAGGGATCTGTGAAGTTGCCTCAGTGTGGTGTCTTTAGATGGAACCCACACAATGTACTTAGGCCGTTAGGGTACAGTTTCATCCATGTCTAATGTAGTGTATAGTGTGACTAAAAGGAACACGTAGAACAGATCATTGCGTCATGGCATCGTGCACCAAATGACAGAGTGGCAAAGCTAGTGGACTAGAGATCTGAAAGGATTTGATTCACAACATTCTTGTCTAGACATTGTGTCTTTTGGAAAGGCACTTTAGGCCACAGCAAGTAATTTTTATGGCTGACATCAGCGCGCGCATTAATTTTTGCCTGATTTAAGAAAATAAAACAGATTTTTTTTATTCTGCAGGGATGGCCAACATTACGATAAAGTACCAAAATGAGCAAATATGTTATGTTGTAGCCCAATAATTGTACTTGTAGAAGTGACACTTGCGAGGTACCCAGGACTGCAGTTGCAGAAATGAAACTTATTGGATAGTTGTAAAAGTGACATCAATATGGAAGCCATGAGTGTGGTTACCACCTTTGTTGGTGATGCCAGTCTGCCACACTAGTGTCACTTTTACCACACCAGTACATGTCTTGAATACTGGAATTAATGCCTTGTTGGCTTTGATATCATGTTTTGTCCCTTTAATTCTTATTACAACATTCATCACAACTTAAAGGTGCCTATTTTTGGAAATGTAGCCATCTTGTTTTTTTCACCAATCTTGTCATTTTTTAGCCCTATCGCACTATTTTTTCAGTCTGCAGAGGATGACACCCATAAAATTTACTTGCTGTGGCTTTACACAAGTTTCTTTACTCCACCTAATTTTGCAAATGGATACCTGACTTAGGTTGTCATGGTAAAAGAGGAGAGGGATGGACCTTCAAATGCTTGCCCTGTCAGAACCTATGTCTTCAAAAAAGCCAGGGGAGTAGTTTTACCTTTTACTCACTCACTCACTCACTCACGGCCCGTAACCTCAGTGGTCGTAGGGGCTTTACATTGTAGTGAAAAGCCCGTATTGCACACAAACTGAGAGTGAATTTGATATCATGATCATCATCATTATCTGGTCTTGATAGTTGCACAGATGAGTATGTTGTATGTGCATATTATATGTTTGACAGGTATATGGACTCTGGATAAATTTGCTTTAAAGTTCATAATGTCTTACTGAAAGAGTTATTCTGGAGCAGGATTCAACGAATTTTTTTTTTCAAGGAATGTGAAATCCTCTTTTATGATTATGATTTTGCACATAAAATTCATGACTTGGTAACCAGAGGATCAAACTTTGCAGAATGAGTGAAACTTCTTTCCTGGACTAAAAGTAGAGCTAAACCAAACTTTGCTCAGTGCAAAGTTGTAAAAAAAACCTCCAATCTTATGGACTTACCCCACCCTTTATCCTATATTCTAACTTAATATTTTGCCAATAGGTTTGCTTTTGGAACAGCCTTATCACACATAGTGGCTTTCAGCATAGCCTGGAATACATGTAGATATACTTTATTCATCAGCACCTCGGGTACAGTTTGAAGACAGTGAAGTTGTAAAAAATGCTGATCTTGTGGAGATGAAATGTATGATACATTGTATGCCTTCCCTTTATCCTAAGTTTCATCTTGCCAGCAGCTTCCTTTTGGGACATCCTTATCATCAAAAATTACATTTGTAGCTCTTAGCATAACCTTCTGGGATGGACACTTATTCATTGGAAGCGATGTAGAGAACATATTTCTGGATCACTGGAGCTCATTCAAAGAGTTGATAACTTCAAATATCTTGGTTCCTACATCATGTGTGGCAAGAAAAGCCTTTGAAACTAGAAAAGCTCTAGCATGGGAAGCAACAAATCTAGATATCTAACATATTCTTAATAAATGGAAAGTCCAAGTTTTCTTCACCCTTGTGGAACCGATTCTGCTCTTTGATGCAGAAACTTAGATGCTTGCACGTTAACTCCCAAATGGATTAGATGGGGCTTATACAAAAATAAGGCAAAGAACATCTTTTGGACATAACATGCTACTCTCTAAACAATTTATAGAAGTCTCCCACTGTTCTCTCAAAAGCTCACCCACTATCAAGTTAAAATTTGTTAAGCCAAGCAATAAATGCTTTAATAGGTAGTCTCATCCGCTCTCTTGTGAAAACCAAGTGGCTGAGTGTAAAATCTATTTCAGAAGTTTTGACTTTAATTTATACTTAAGATAGAGATATTGGCATAGAGTGTGAAAAATTAATGCTTGTCAGGGCTATGCCTATATGTGGAGTAAAATATGTACTAGCTTGGTCCCAACTGATACAGGTCAATAGATGATGATAATGATGGTTCATGTGTATGCCAGATACCATTCAAAGACAGTGAAGACCATTTGCAGTTCAAGACAATCTCAGCAACTTTTTCTTATATCCTGCTTTTAGAAGTTCAAATTTCTCTGACGAAATTTTCAAGGTCTTAAGCACTGTTCCCTCCAGGATGTGCATTGCTCCTAGAAAATTCACCAAGGGCATTAACACTACCTAAAAATTCCAGAGTAGTGATATGAGCATTTCAAGTGCTTCAGGCCATACAAACTAAGCTCTCCACTTCTCTCCCTGGATGGTATTAGGATCCAGGGGTCAGTACTGATGTATCAGATACCATTTCCTGAGAGGAGGCTTTCTTACATATGCATTCATAATCACACCTCAGTGTGCAAACTAGGGACTTATGAATGTCAGTACAGCGGAAAAGGGGTTGAATTTACAAGCTAATATTCCATCCCTAAGGCCAAGCACTGGAAAGCTTTTCATCAGGAAGATTTGGGCAGGAAGTCGCTCATACGCATCCTCTTGATTTTCATAGCACGTTCTTTATTTCTAGTTCTTTCATTAGATTTTCTATAGCTGTAAGGTATAAAGAGACCAGGTCTACATCTCATATTTATGTGCTGAATGTTGGGTAAAAAACTGTTTGGTCTAGTTGGACCGGTCAAAAAAAATCAGTGGACTGGATATTGGAACAATTAAAAAATGAGTGAGTATACCGGCAGGCGCTCAGGTGTTTAGGGCTTACAGGTCCAAGAAAAAAAATCGGGCGTAGGACTAGTAATGGGGAGTTGATAGTCATTTTTACCTTCCGCAGGCTGAAACATTTTTTGTAGGTGCCAGACAAAAAAAAAAAAATGGTTTAAGTTTTATGCATGCATCTATAAAGCTTTTATACGTACATCTCAGTGTAAAGCCTACATGTATATTCCCTAGGATTTATCAAAGCATAAGGTAGAGCCAGATCTCCCAGGATTTTGACACTGCCTAGAGCTTAACACTCCATTTTCATTATAATAGAGCCCATTCTGACATGCATGTCCCTGTGCTTCGCATGAAAAACTGGCAAGGAAATCTGTTGCAATTCCCTAGAGGCTTTGTTCTTTGGAACGTATTTGAACTAGAACGTATTTGAACTTAGGAACAAGCTTTTAGGGAACTCCAGAATCAGCAATGTGTAAATTGGAATGGTCATGCCAGGCTATAACACAACTCTATTGTTAACAGTTTTCAATTTTGAGGATCAGTCCCAGCATTAGGCACAGTACTTTCCTTGGTGCTGAAAGTTGTGTTGTGGTTTTCTTACAACAAATTATAGCAACACTTTTGATTAATGTGAGCTAAGGCTTGTAAACATATTGAGTAAACCATGCTTTGGTTGGATTAAAAGGAAAATGGTAGTCCCATAGCCTTTTTGAGACAGTGGTGACAGTGGGTTGTTATCAACTGTTGCTAGAACACAGTATTGGAAGGTGGAGCCCATCCCTCTCTTTCCACCACCTTTTTCCTCCCCAACCGAAGTAGGTACATTTTTACACCTGGGTAGAATGACGAAAGTCTTGTAAAGTGACTTTCCTAAGGGCACAAGATTGGTACCATGAGAGGATTCGAACCCAGGATCACTTGGTTCTGATCCAAATACCCTACAGTTAAGTCACACGACCACACCCTCAAAAATTAGAAGTTCTTTTTGTGACATTTTTGTACATTGTCAAGTAAATCTTGTCTCCAGATCATTTTGCACTGTACATCCAAAGATTACTCTACAATTCATGCTTAGACCTTACCCTGCAGATGCACTTTACATTCTCTGTAGACAAATCTCGCTGTCTACGAGAGTCATAAATGTCAGCATGATGGAAGGGGAGTTATCGTGCAAAGCCCTGTACATCATACACTCCTTTAGATAAAGTTAGATAACTACGACCTTCAAACAACCTACATGTCAACGACCTTCTCAAAACTAAAGCCAGCAGTCCATTAAATGCTAGATGACTGTATATAGTGATTGCCTGCTAGCTATAAAGTGCTTTTGAAGTTCAGTACTGCCCATAAAAACGTAATGTTATCGGCAATGATAGAAAGCTGTTTTTGGTCGTAAATTTTGTGCAGTTTTCACAGGCAATTTTAAACAGCCTTTTTTTTATTACACAGTAGTTATAAAGTGCTTTTGAAGTTCAGTACAGTCCATGAAAATGAAATGTTATCAGCTTGATAGGACGCTATGTTTGCTTGTAAATTCAGTGCATTTTTCTGGGCTTGAACAGTCTTTTTTATCACACTATAGGGACAAGAGTAACATAAATGGCATTTGCCTCACTTCAGCTGTCAAAGTGAACAAAGTTACTCTGTTCTGCTTTGTAGGATAAATAAGATAGCTCACTTATCTTGTCTACTTTTAAATTCTTTGCATTTTGCTGGTCTTAAATGGTCTTTTTTATTACATTGTTGGCACAGGAGAAACATAGCATTTTACTCACTACAGCTGTCAAAGGGAACAAAGTTACTCTGTTCTGCTTTGTAGGATAAATAAGATAGCTCACTTATCTTGTCAACCTTTAAATTCAGTGCAGTTTGTAGGTCTTAAACAGTCTTTTTTATTACATTGTTGGCACAGGAGAAACATGCCATTTACCTCACTACAGCTGTCAAAGTGAACAAAGTTATTATGTTCTGCATTGTGGAATGAATAAGATAGCTCCCTTATCTTGTCTACTTTTAAATTCTTTGCAGTTTGTAGGTCTTAAATGGTCTTTTTTATTACATTGTTGGCACAGTAGAAACATAGCATTTTACTCACTACAGCTGTCAAAGTGAACAAAGTTATTATGTTCTGCATTGTGGAATGAATAAGATAGCTCCCTTATCTTGTCTACTTTTAAATTCTTTGCAGTTTGTAGGTCTTAAATGGTCTTTTTTATTACATTGTTGGCACAGTAGAAACATAGCATTTTACTCACTACAGCTGTCAAAGTGAACAAAGTTATTATGTTCTGCATTGTGGAATGAATAAGATAGCTCCCTTATCTTGTCAACCTTTAAATTCAGTGCAGTTTGTAGGTCTTAAACAGTCTTTTTATTACATTGTTGGCACAGGAGAAACATGATATTTACCTCACTTCAGCTGTCAAAGGAAACAAAGTCCTTATTCATTGCATTGCAACAAAAATAAGATACGACAACCTATCTTGTCTTGTGAAGACTATCGGCAATATTTGCACTTAAAATGGAGTGAATCACAGTAAGGCCTAGGAAAAAAATGTTGTGTTTCCTGTTTCAGTCCTGAAAGAAATAGGGCCGGTAGGTAGGGATTATCTTTTGTTTGGTAATTTTCATTTTGTAGACTTTGGCCCCAAACCCTAATGTGATACAATACAGTTTAACTTCGTAAAACTAAAATGCACGAGGACTCTTGTGTTTTCTGTGTCAACTTGAATTTTGCACTTAAAACGTTACATTTATCCTTCATTAGATAGGACAAGCAGGTTTTTTACTTCACTACAAAGCAGGCTAAATAAAAATTCTAACTGAAAATTATGTGACTCCAGTGCCCACCCTGAAAAATGAGTTTTTCTATGGTAGGTAGGGAAACAGGAAACAACATTTTTTCCTAGGCCTAACTGTCAGTATGTGTAGATAATTGCCACTTTAGGCATTTTACATCCTAACTTGTAACATTTTGGCATTCTTTCAAATATTGAATCCTTGGATAATACTAGAATATAACTCTTTCTTAACAACTGTGAAATCTTGGCATGCATTCAAGTACATATGTATCAGATGTCCTGAAATGTCAGATCATGAATCTCTTATACTGCCCTATTTGTATATGTCAGGAAATATCAAATTTGTTCTGATAAGTAATATCAAAAAGTCCTGACAATTTTTCTTAATCATCTAGCAGACTTGATGTTACAATGAAGGAATGTTTTTGCTCAACAGTCATGGTACAAAGTATGGGAACAGCTAGACAGTAATACCAGGCTAATCTACCTGACATTCAAAACTACATTTTTTTAAACACTATATTATTGATAACAGTATATGAGTTTGAATATCATCATTTTCGCTTGACATTATGTTCCGATTTAAGTACAGACAAGCTTGAACAATTAACTTGTAAACATGTAATAATCAAAAGATTTCAAAGAATAAGCATTTGGGGGGTGTTCTAGAAATAGACAACTTACCCAAAGACCTCTTGATAATTAGAGTTAGACAAACACTGTTCACATTTTATTGTTAGACAAACACAACTCTCTTGCATTAACAATATGGAGTTTATAAATTGAGGGCATATATTGATGATACATTTCTTTATGTTTTCTGCCATAGGAACTGAATATTGTATATTGTGTAAAATGAAATTCTTTTTCCCAAACCAACTTATTTGTCTGGAGCAACCACTCCTTCCCACCAAACATTTTCCTCACTTTTTGTATGTACAGGATAGAACCTGAGTGTAGTATGTACTTAGATCTATATTATCAGCAAGTAGTCTGATTCAACTTTCTAGCTTTGTCTCACATTTTACACTGTGTTTTTCTTTCAATATTGCATAGCCTAGATGCACTAGAATCTACATTTATTGCTACAGTATTAGAATGATGTTACTAAATAGCTAGTTATCCCATACAGTACTTACGTTTGCCTTGTATTGTACCTGAAACAATTGTTGCACATTAAAACTTTGACTTCTGTGAGTTGTTCACAAGACTAAGTTTGACTGTACCAAGTATCACACACTACTATCTGTTCTAATGACAAATGAGCTAGTCTTCTCCGCATAGGGGGCAAAGAGGGATCAGATGCCCTTAGGCAACTCTAGAGCCGGTGCCAAATACCAGTCAATACTACACATCCATTAGCAGAGCACAAAAATCAATTCACCAGCTGTAGTCTAGAAGTAGAACACTTACAATCAATGTTTCCTAAGTGTAACTTTCTGTTGCACTTTTAGATAAAACTGTGTGTAAGGCCACACAAAATTAGTTTTTTTCTCAGATGTTAAAGAAACTAAGGGGCCCATCATTGAACTTGACCTTCATTTTTCTGACCCCTACCCTCCTCCTAAATATCATCAGGATCCATCCAAGGCTTCTCGAGTTATGCTGTTGACACACTCAGACACACAAACAACAATGGAAAAAATTGAGTGCTAATGTCATAGAATACTAAAGTCAAAACAGAAGATATGAAGAACAAAAATAAATGAATACTGTTTCAGCTATGCCATACTATAATTATTTTTTATGTGTGTTAAGTCATTTGTCCAACCCTCCTGACCACTTAGGTTGGTAATGCTGGCAACTTTTGCGGGGCCAAACTTTTTCTTTATTTGCACGATTACATCAGTTTTGGCGTTCCCAAAGGATGTCATCCATATAATCAAACCAGCATGGCCTAATAGGCTAACGGTAGCCAGTTAGATGCCAAGTCCGACAGAGAAGGATGGCAACACCCAATGGTCAGATTTATCACAGACATGATGAATACGTCTACTTGCCTGGCATAATGATTCCAGCATGTTCTGTGATCCCTTGATCTTTTCCACAGGTTTTCTATGAAAAGGCAGTTAGCGGTATTGCAGGTCGATCGCTGGTCTTAATCACTGTCTATCCATCATACACACTTCTCAAGGACAGTTCTAACATTCTTTGACCTATAGAAGATGCTAGAAAGCTGAAGTTTTTCTCAATGATTGAATCATGATTTTTTGGCAATGATTGGTCAATGGATTGATTGGCTTAATGCTGGATGGTTAGTTAGGAGCTAAACTTCAGAAGAGGCTGGAAATGTGTGATTGGTTCATGGATTGGTTGGCAATGATTGGTATATGGATTGGTTAGCAATGATTGGTCCGTGGAATGATTGGCTTCATGCTGGTTGGTTAGTTTGGAGCTTTACTTCTGAAGAGGCTGTGAGTGTGATTGGTTCATGGATTGGTTGGCAATGATTGGTTCATGGAAATTGGTTCAATGCCAGTTGGTTAGTTTATCTTCAGAAGGGGCAATGGATCTCTGGGAATAGCAGGTTATTCCTCCAGCAGAAATAAAGATATTGATTGATTGATAAATGAGATAACCATTTATATAAAAAGTTCGGTATATTTTTTAGAGTACCATGTACAAAGACTGTTCCTATGTTTAACTTAAACACTATTTTAAGCCTTCTTCTGTTACCTTAAATACTTTTTTAGCATTCTCTACATTATAGATGATATGTTAAAAATTGTGGACTTCTGTATACATTATAGCAGAAAGGTAACATTGTGTTGTTTCTTGTTGTTATTTACAGCTAACTTTGACATGGCCATCCACAACACCGAGACTGCAGACCTGCCTTGGGTCATCACATTCTGCTCTTCTGGGCTGGGTGAGTGTATCAGCAAAACAATGATTTTTAATGTTTTATCATATCAGTGATGATGATAATGATTAGCCTGTCAGTGAGTACCATCCTCAAGGGAAAGTATTGAGCCAGTGGTCACTACAGAGGATGATACACAGGCTGGATGATGATTGTATCAAAGTATTTTCTTAATTTTTGTTGTTGTTGTTTTTCCAGATTGTTTATCAGACACTAGTCAGAAGAAGCTTGCCGCCATGTTGGACCGGTTGGTAAACATCGGTGGTGTGGACTGTGACGTATCAGACGCCATCTGTGAAAGATTAGATGTGGAGTCAGGAACAAGGTTCTACAAGCCTGGACAGGTACAGAAAGGGAAGGGACAACCACTGGGCAGTCTGGACGCACAGGAGGCGGCCATAGAGATCCTTAAACTTATGCCGGACGTCATCACACTGGACAATGACTCTTTTGAGGTAAATCAATCAAACCAAATTATGCAACTGGCACCACTCACTGAGACACAGTTCATCTACAATGTACTTAGAGGAAGAGCAATGGTCCCAGGATAAAACCTTGAGGAACACTGTTAGTTTCATGGTCCAAGGACAAAACCTTGGGGAACACCAGTTACATATAACAATATTTTATACATGACTCTTAAAAAGATCTTAAATCTTAGAATCCTTCAGCAGTTTAATCCTTACCAATAGCCAGAGCTGTTGCCAGCTTGAATTCTTTTTCCTGTCTCTCTCATTGATTTGAAGCCCAGATTTTTCTGGTTAGATATGTCAGTTTAATCCTATGAAAGTATGTATTCAACA